>NC_042989.1:9619556-9869556 GCF_901001165.1 Salmo trutta | reverse complement strand
GGTTGTATTTACAATGGTGTTTGTTCTTCACTGGTTGACCTTTTCTTGTGGCAACAGGTCACAAATCTTGCTGCTGTGATGGCACACTGTGGTATTTCACCCAGTAGATATGGGAGTTTATCAAAATCGGGTTTGTTTTCGAATTCTTTGTGGATCTGTGTAATCTGAAGGAAATATGTGTCTCTAATATGGTCATACATTGGGCAGGAGGTTAGGAAGTGCAGCTTAGTTTCCACCTCATTTTGTGGGCAGTGTGCACATAGCCTGTCTTCTCTTGAGAGCCAGGTCTGCCTACGGCGGCCTTTCTCAATAGCAAGGCTATGCTCACTGAGTCTGTGCACAGTCAAAGCTTTCCTTAAGTTTGGGTCAGTCACAGTGGTCAGGTATTCCGCCACTGTGTACTCTCTGTTTAGGGCCAAATAGCCTTCTAGTTTGCGCAGATTTTTTGTTAATTCTTTCCAATGTGTCAAGTAATGATCTTTTTGTTTTCTCATGATTTGGTTGGGTCTAATTGTGTTGCTGTCCTGGGGCTCTGTGGGGTGTGTTTGTGTTTGTGAGCAGAGCCCCAGGACCAGCTTGTTTAGGGGACTCTTCTCCAGGTTCATCTCTCTGTAGGTGATGGCTTTGTTATGGAAGGTTTGGGAATCGCTTCCTTTTAGGTGGTTGTAGAATTTAATGGCTCTTTTCTGGATTTTGATAATTAGCGGGTATCGGCCTAATTCTGCTCTGCGTGCATTATTTGGTGTTCTACGTTGTACACAGAGGATATTTTTGCAGAATTCTGCATGCAGAGTCTCAATTTGGTGTTTGTCCCATTTTGTGAATTCTTGGTTGGTGAGCAGACCCCAGACCTCACAACCATAAAGGGCAACAGGGTTTTTAACTGATTCAAGTATTTTCAGCCAGATCCTAATTGGTATGTCGAATGTTATGTTCCTTTTGATGGCATAGAAGGAAGGCTCTTCTTGCCTTGTCTCTCAGCTCGTTCACAGCTTTGTGGAAGTTACCTGTGGCGCTGATATTTAGGCCAAGATATGTATAGACCTTTTTTGGAACACCATTATTTTGGTCTTACTGAGATTTACTGTCAGGGCCCAGGTATGGCAGGGCCCAGGTCTGGCAGTGCCCAGGTCTGGCAGGGCTCAGGTCTGGCAGAATCTGTGCAGAAGAGCTAGGTGCTGCTGTAGCCCCTCCTTGGTTGTTGACAGAAGCACAAGATCATCAGCAAACAGTAGACATTTGACTTCAGATTCTAGTAGGGTGAGGCCGGATGCAACAAAGCATGAGAAGACTGTCTTTGTTTTGGTTTGTTTGTTTGTCAGTTAGGGTTTGCAGGGTGAATACGTGGTCTGTCGTATGATAATTTGGTAAAGAGCCAATTTGACATTTGCTCAGTACATTGTTTTCACTGAGGAAATGTACGAGTCTGCTGTTAATGACAATGCAGAGGATTTTCCCTAGGTAGTTATTGGGGTCAAATTTGTCTCCACTTTTGTGGATTGGGGTGATCAGTCCTTGGTTCCAAATATTGGGGAAGATGCCAGAGCTGAGGATGATGTTAAAGGGTTTTAGTATAGCCAATTGGAATTTGCTGTCTGTATATTTGATCATTTCATTGAGGATACCATCAACACCACATGCCTTTTTGGGTTGGAGGGTTTTTATTTTGTCCTGTAGTTCATTCAAGGTAATTGGAGAATCCAGTGTGTTCTGGTAGTCTTTAATAGTTGATTCTAAGATTTGTATTTGATCATGTATATGTTTTTGCTATTTGTTCTTTGTCACCAACTACTTCTCTGATAGAGTTCAGTGTGTCAAATCGGAGGGCCTGCTGTCCGGACCTCTGGCAGTCTCTATGGGGGTACCACAGGGTTCAATTCTTGGGCCAACTCTTTTCTCTGTATACATCAATGATGTCGCTCTTGCTGCTGGTGAATCTCTGATCCACCTCTACGCAGACGACACCATTCTGTATACTTCTGGCCCTTCTTTGGACACTGTGTTAACAACCCTCCAGACGAGCTTCAATGCCATACAACTCTCCTTCCGTGGTCTCCAACTGCTCCTAAATACAAGTAAAACTAAATGCATGCTCTTCAACCGATCGCTGCCTGCACCTGCCCGCCTGTCCAGCATCACTTCTCTGGACGGTTCTGACTTAGAATTTGTGGACAACTACAAATACCTAGGTGTCTGGTTAGACTGTAAACTCTCCTTCCAGACTCACATCAATCATCTCCAATCCAAAGTTAAATCTAGAATTGGCTTCCTATTTCGCAACAAAGCATCCTTCACTCATGCTGCCAAACTAACCCTCGTAAAACTGACCATCCTACCAATCCTCGACTTCGGCGATGTCATTTACAAAATAGCCTCCAATACCCTACTCAACAAGCTGGATGCAGTCTATCACAGTGCCATCCGTTTTGTCACCAAAGCCCCATATACTACCCACCACTGCGACCTGTACGCTCTCGTTGGCTGGCCTTCGCTTCATAATCGTCGCCAAATTCATTGGCTCCAGGTCATCTACAAGACCCTGCTAGGTAAAGTCCCCCCTTATCTCCGCTCACTGGTCACCATAGCAGCACCCACCTGTAGCACGCGCTCCAGCAGGTATATCTCTCTGGTCACCCCCAAAGCCAATTCCTCCTTCGGCCGCCTCTCCTTCCAGTTCTCTGCTGCCAATGACTGGAACGAACTACAAAAATCTCTGAAACTGGAAACACTTATCTCCCTCACTAGCTTTAAGCACCAGCTTTCAGAGCAGCTCCCATATCACTGCACCTGTACATAGCCCATCTATAATTTAGCCCAAACTACTACCTCTTCCCCTACTTTATTTATTTATTTAATTTATTTTGCTCCTTTGCACCATATTATTTACATTTTAATTTTGAACTTTCTTCAAATAACAAATCTACCATTCCAGTGTTTTACTTGCTATACTTTATTTACTCTGCCACCATGGCCTTTTTTGCCTTTACCTCCCTTATCTCACATCATTTGCTCACATTGTATATAGTCTTATTTCTTTCTACTGTATCATTGATTGTATGTTGTTTTACTCCATGTGTAACTCTGTGTTGTTGTATGTTGTTGAACTGCTTTGCTTTATCTTGGCCAGGTCGCAATTGTAAATGAGAACTTGTTCTCAACTTGCCTACCTGGTTAAATAAAGGTGAAATAAAAAATAAAATTAAAAAATAGAGCCAAAAAGATTGGAGAAGAGGTTTACCCATACATCTCCATTTCGGATAGATAATTCTTTGTGTTGTTGTTTGTTTAGTGTTTTCCAATTTTCCCAGAAGTGGTTAGAGTCTATGGATTCTTCAATTACATTGAGCTGATTTCTGACGTGCTGTTCCTTCTTTTTCCGTAGTGTATTTCGGTATTGTTTTAGTGATTCACCATAGTGAAGGCGTAGACTCAGGTTTTCTGGGTCTCTATGTTTTTGGTTGGACAGGTTTCTCAATTTCCTTCTTAAATTTTGCATTCTTCATCATACCATTTATCATTGTTGTTAACTTTCTTCGGTTTTCTATTTGAGATTTATAGATTTGATAGTGAAGCTGAGAGGTCAAATATACTGTTAAGATTTTCTACTGCCAAGTTTACACCTTCACTATTACAGTGGAATGTTTTGTCCAGGAAGTTGTCTAAAGGGGATTGAATTTGTTGTTGCCTAATAATTTTTTGATAGGTTTCCAAACTACATTCCTTAGCATTTCCAAACTACATCTATAGCATTTCTTAATGTTACTCAGTTCCTTTGGCTTTGATGCCTCATGATTGAGTATTGCTCTGTTCAAGTAGACTGTGATTTTGCTGTGATCTGATAGGGGTGTCAGTGGGCTGACTGTGAACGCTCTGAGAGACTCTGGGTTGAGGTCAGTGATAAAGTAGTCTACAGTACTACTGCCAAGAGATGAGCTATAGGTGTACCTACCATAGGAGTCCCCTCGAAGCCTACCATTGACAATGTACAGACCCAGCGTGCGACAGAGCTGCAGGAGTTGTGACCCATTTTTGTTGGTTATGTTGTCATAGTTGTATCTGGGGGGGCATATGGGGGAGGGAATGCTTTCACCTCCAGGCAGGTGTTTGTCCCCCTGTGTGCTGAGGGTGTCAGGTTCTTGTCCGGTTCTGACATTTAGGTCATCACAGACTAGTACATGTCCCTGGGCCTGGAAATGATTGATTCCCCCTCCTGGATGGAGAAGCTGTCTTCATTAAAGTATGGTGATTCTAGTGGGGGGATGTAGGTAGCACACAGGAGGACATTTTTCTCTGTTGAGATCATTTACTTTTGAATTTCTAGCCAAATGTAAAATGTTCCTGTTTTGATTAATTTAATGGAGTGAGTTAGGTCTGCTCTATACCAAATTAGCATACCCCCTAAGTCCCTTCCCTGTTTCACACCTGGTAGTTTGGTGGATGGGACTACCAGCTCTCTGTAACCTAGAGGGCAACCAGTGGGCCCGTCTCCTTTATGCCAGGTTTCTTGTAGGATGACAATGTCTGTATTTCAGATTTCTTTTATGAAGTCCAGGTTCCTGCTCTTTAGGCCAAAGGCAGATGACCTCAGGCCTTGGATATTCCAGGATGAGATAGTGAAGACTTTGTGTTCCATAAAGTGTCCAATGTTGTTGGTCGTGTGGTTTGGCCTCAGGCCAGTAAGTGTGAGCAGAGCTTGCTGAGCATCTGGTACATGCCATTGGCTTGGGTTAGTGTAAGAGTGGGGGTTGGGCCTGTTTACCCGCTCACAGCCTGGGCGTATGTGTGACTTCCATGTTGAGGCCCTCTTTGCGGGGGTGGGGTGCATGGGGTGGGAAGGAGGGGCATAGGTCTGATCTGAGGGGGACAAAAAGGGGTGTGGGCATGGTTGACTTGGGGGGGGTGTTGATTGGTTGGGGTGGGGGTGTGTACGTGGCCGGTGGTGTTGTGGTCTGGATGTAGGTACTCTCCTCGCTGGTCTGGGCGGGGTGTCTATTGATCTGTTGTCCCTGTGTTGGGGCTGTGTTTGAGAGCGATGTCCTTTAGAGTACGGGCAAGGTGGACACTGCTGCCTTGTATAGGTGGACCTGGTCATAGAGGATGTTCAAGTCCAGGATGGAGTTGTGGAAAACATTTGTTTTTGAGGCACAGTCATGGGAAATACTTGCGTTTACCCACTGCATGGTAGCAGGGTGGAAGTCTTTTCGTGGAAGCAGGGTGGAGATAACCGCTTGGGCGTTGGGGAAAGTAGAAGAAGCTTTCTCAATCACTCCCTTCGGTGCTGTGGCCACCCTTTCCTGCTGTGTTCTCAGGTGGTTTGTGCCTGTGTGTATTATTATGTGTCTGGGTGAACCTAGTTGGTCCTCAGACAGAAGGTCTAGGGCGCGCTGAGTGTTTGGACACCAGAGTTCAGACTCCGTTCCCTTCATCCGTCAGAGCAGATACATCATGCCTCTGGCACTCCCCCCTCTCTTGCCAGCCATTCAGATTAGTCCTTATAAAGAGAGAACCAGAGCAGAGCTGTGTTGCCCACAGGGAGAGCTCTAACTGACCGTGACTGCAAAATGCTGCTCACCCAAAGTTTTTCTGCTTTCCAGACGTATTGCTAGGCAGGGCTTAATTATATGTATTCTTTTATCTTTGTTTATGGAACATGTGTGTCCAATAAGAGTTGTCATCATATGAGGAATGGAGGAGAAGGAGAGAGAGAGAGAGAGAGAGACAGAGAGAGGGAAGGGAGTCCTCTTCTTTCCTCCCCTCTCCCCTGCTTGGTCTTGCTTGCAGTTGTTTGGCAGAAAGCCTCATCACTATGTCAACACAGTAACACTGAAACACTGGGCTGTCCAACAGCAGCTTGCCCACCTCTCTCTCTCTCTCTCTCTCTCTCTCTCTCTCTCTCTCTCTCTCTCTCTCTCGCTCTCTCTCTCCACTTCTCTCTTCAACACATTACTTCTTGACCAGAGGTACTGTACAGCTCTCTGTTCAACACAATGCTGGACCAGGACCAGAGCTACTATAGAGCTAAGAGGTTTTGCTGGTCAGCAGGGCCCTAACAGAGGCCCAGGGCCCACAGCTTTCCCTGGTCAGTCCACGATGTGGCCCTAACGATAGGGTCTCTTCACTCTTCACCCAGATTTGAGTGGGTCTGAGGGAGATGGCTGGCTGGCCTGGCTGGCTGGTGCCGCTGATGCTAGCTGATGCCAGATCTGGAGCCGTTACGGTGTCACTGGCAGCACTTCACCAGAGGTTAATTGGTTATAGATAAACTGTTTTGTGCTGGCCATTGGTCAAGATCTGACACATTCCTGATCTGTTTCCAGACTCTGGGTAATAATAATGAAGTTTTCTAGAAGACTAGCCTCCATTGCAGTGCACCTGGCTGGTTGTTAGGCTTCCTTCTCCACCACTCTGTCAGATGTTTGTTCTAACAGAGAGGATGTGTACCTTCTGTAATCTCCCCAAGTGGGGAGAAAAAAGGACAAATCATTTGATTGGTATTTTATTGTTCATTAGTAAGCTTAATACACCAGAAGTAGTGACAAGTTGGTTGTGTCAAATTCTGGTTTGATCTCTGTTTGTTGTGACACGAACCCACAGAATCAATTCCCAGATGATGAAAGCAGCAGTCTGCGCCAGAGTTGTTCACTGTTTCCACATCTCTGCTGCAGCCTGCAGGGCCCTGACACGCACTCTCTCCTCTCCTTCGCTCTCTAAATCCTCTTTATGCGGTTTCTTTCTGTGTATAATCCACAATTAAGGTGAGATTGCAGACCTTGTAGTTAATACTACGGCGTGGTGCTCCAGCATGGGGGAATATTCTTTATATTTTTAGAAACTGTAGCTACCAGCGATGCAAAGCAGGAGGAAATTGCAGGTCTCAGATGAATTGTATGTGGTGGCATGTTTTATTAAAAGGTTGTCAACAAAATGAGCAAGGAGACTTGTTCTAGAACCTTTAGGCTACTTGTATTCTGCTGAGCTAGTTTTTATCACAAACCAGCAATTACATGTTAAAATGTAAATGGTTTGTTGTCAGCAGAGCTGCAGTTGCAGATGTAGCATCTTAATTTGAGCCAGTTTGCTACAGCAGGAAAATAATCCTGCAGCAACAGGACATTTGAATTATTATGTGGATTCTAATTAATGGACATTTTTTTTGTAGGGTTTGATACAAGTCTGAAATTTCAAAGTGGAAATTACAAACTTCACAAGTCATTTTAAACCTCAACAACACTACGTTTTACATTTTATTCCATTGCAGGAAAGTTCTCCTCAAATTAAGATCTTACAACTCCAGCCTCAGTATGCATTGTGTTACTGAAAAGGGTTAACTGTCAAATGCCTAATTGTGTTTGTATGTTCATCAGAGGTGTTTTAATACCTGTCAGAACCTCTTTTCACTATCTCTGAGAATAGTCTACATTGTTGAAACACATTTAAAATAATAAAAAAAATCACAATGTACTTTTTGTTATGGTTGCGCTATGTAAACATGACTTAAATCTCAGCCCACTTAAAACGGTCAACATTGAGGCTAGTCAGAGTCAGTAAGGCTGATGTGCAGTAAGGCTGATGTGCGGTAAGGCTGATGTGCTTATATCACTCTGCAAAACTATGTCAACAGACTATTATATCCTCCGTCAGATAACGTCACGTCGGATGAGATACGGTCACGTTCTCCTCAGGAGATCAGATGAGAAGACAGCCTACGGAATTTCGTCAGGGGGTTCTTTCTAGTGGTCATCAGCTGTAGTCTGCTGGTGGCAGGGAGGCTGTAGGAGCATTACTGTGTGACTGGCTGCTGAACCTGCAGGCTGTCTGTTCGTCGGGTGATGAGACTGAGAGACTGAGAGGAGGAAGCTGTTTCACAGGGAATGTCTAATCTGTGTGACTGGAAGTCATGCTGGGCACTGAGCACTGAGCATCCCTCTCTCTCTCTCAGCTCCAACACTCGCTCCCTTCCTTCCTTCTTTCCTTCCTCCATCACACCCATCCTGACAGTCTCCCTCTCTCTCTCCCCACCCCCTCTCACCAGCCCTCTCTCTCAGCTCCCTCCCTCCCTCCCAATCCCTTCCCTCCCCTCCTCACCCCCCCTGCTCAGGGAGCGCTTAAGAACCCCATAGCTCCCCAGCGCCGGTGTTCATGTCATTCACGGTCTCCGAGACATGTCGCCCCCCCCTCCTGCCTCCCCATCCAAAATAAACACGCTCGCCATCAAAGGAAGCTGATTCTAGAATTTGATAACATCATGTTCTCTTTGCAGAGAAACCATATAGAGCCATGCAAATGAATGGCCCTGACTGATTGGTCCTGGATATTTCAGGTGCTCTGAGCATCCCTTTCTCCTCACTCTGGATTGACATGCATAAATACAGTAATGCATAAATACATACGTAATATATGTTAAGGCATCTCCAGATGTTTTATTTTATGAGGGCAGGAACTTGGCCCTTTCTATCTAATCGGTTGCGGCAAAATGACACTCCATGCAAATGATGGTTGAGGTTGTTTGCCCTCAAATATTTCCTGTAAAAAGAAAAGGCGGATGAGAGTCGATGAGATGGCACTCTAATTGGTGCGGAAGCTATTTGGCTGCATTCCAGCTGTATCAATTGCTTTTCTGCTGCTTTTCTCAAGTAATGGCTTGTAATTGTTATTCTTCAGATTTTATTAACGAGCTACAGACAGAGAAGCCTTGATTTGCTCCAGTAGCACACAGACAATAATTATAATGGCACCTCTACTTGACGTGATTTCTGAACGAACGCAGGCGGCACAGGACAATGATGCAGCTCAGCTCCCTGATGCAGTCAATGACCAAATCTTATTTTCCATCTCTTCCTCCCTCCTTCCTTCCCTCCCTCCCTCCCTCCTTCCCTTCTTCCCTCCTGCCGTGACTGACACTCTCCCAGAACCACTCTAGCCTTGCTGCATCGCCCTGCAAATCAAATATGACAGGGAATATTGTTGGCATAATGGAGAATCGCAGGAGAAAGTACCACTGTACACAAACAAATAGCTCAGGGCTTAATTGAACATCGCTGCCTCTGACCTGGACACAGCCACAGGTCCAGGGTAATAGACCTAGTAGTATTCCTACTGCTACAGATAGAGATAGGTAGTGTACTGTACTGAGCTGGGCGGCAGCTGTGGTCATCATCTCTCGCTCGCTCTCTCGCTCTCTCTCTCTCTCTCTCGCTCTCTCTCTCTCTCTCTCTCTCTCTGTCCCACCTCTCTCTCATTCCCTGTCCCCCTCTCTCTCCCTCTCTCGCTCTCTCCCTGTCCCTCTCTCTCTCTGTCTCTCAGTACTTATACATCTAGAGTCAGTGTTGTCACTATTTTGAAGTACCTCCTAATAGTAATTATTAGGAAATTCAAAGTAATGTTTCCTCTGTGCATATTGTGAAGGCACAAGTTATGGTTCTGACAGATTTATCGTGAATTGTCCCCTGGAATTCAATATGTATTTACTGTATTTTCGGCATAGCTCTATCTGCATATCAGACACTTCACACTTGAATATTACTTAAATATTATTTGAAGTCGCTTTTTCAAGAGCAAGGCAGACAAAGCTAGAAAGCAAACAACACTTCTTTTAACTGGGTTTTGTTTTTGCCGTCTGTACTGCTTTTGTCACGTCTTAGAACTTTCAAAAGTTGGACTTTCTTTTCAACAGTCGCTACTCTGAGTTTTCTCTCCCTCCTCCGTGACTGAGTTGAAGGAGGAGGAAGGACTGAACTGAAGTCTCTTTTCCTATCTCTCTCTTGCCATCTCTCTCTCGCTGTGGCTGCTGCTGTCTTGTTTGAATAATGGTTGTGATCATTTCCCCCAGTCCAATAAGAGAGTGTGGTTGAGGCTGAGTAAACAGCCTGATTGGCTGCTGAAGGTCAGCGTGACCGCAGGTGTCACAACAGTGAATTACAACAATGACAGTCACAGAAGTGGGCGATATCTCCTTATTCATCCCTCCTTTTTCATCCCTCCCTTTTCATCCCTCCTTTTTCAATCCCTCCTTTGACTTAAAGGAATGAATTATTCTCAGTCAAGAGTTAATTACGCATTAAGCAAAAATGATTGTATCTCCTCTCTTTAACACGTATAACTATTTAAATAGGATTCATTTGCTAGGTTAAAACAGACTTTCCATTCCTTGGAGGAGAACAGAATAGCAGAATATTTCCTAGTATTGGTTGTTGTGCTGCAGTAAAATGGGACTTAAGTCTAGCCTCTTTTTAATCATGACACATTGTAGAGCTGGACGACGAGAGGAGCATGAACCTGATCTTGGGTCGCATCGACTTTCATTATACAACAGGCATTACAATTGGAAACCAATTGACATGACATGTTCTCTATCAGTCGATGCTGTAGTCTTTCATCACAGAAGATGTCAAATGAACAGTCTTGAGGTCTCGAAGTGGCGTCGGCAAGTATTTCTGTTTGCAGATTGAAGTCAGTTTGCCGGGGCTTACACCGCCTGATTCTCTGACTCCTGATGCCTGGGTTTTCAGACAGCGCCACAGACAGAACCAACACAACCTACGGATCACTGGGGTGTCTATCAGACTACCTCCCCATCTCAGACGCACTGTATGACTCACACACACACACACACACACACCCTTTGGCAGTAGCAATCACAGTGTCTCTGTGCATACTGGAAGTGGCATCTCTAAACCCATATTTGACATTCACCGCAGTTGAGCTAAAACATTTAGGAAGAGAATAGAGACACTTTGGTTGAAGATATCACTCTAACCAAGTACTGCTGTTTCACCCACTCAGTGACTGACTGGCATCCTTATGATAAGAGCATGTAAGGAATGATGCCATTGTCTTCTTTCTACAATACAGTGTTTACCAACCATATGGATGGGTTTTAGGTGTACCAATGGCTGCCTTCTCTCCCTGTGTCTGTACATGTCTGTACATGTCTGTACATGTCTGTACATGTCTGTACATGTCTGTACATGTCTGTACATGTCTGTACATGTCTGTACATGTCTGTGCACGTGGTACATCGCCCAAAGGAGATGACCACAGAAAAGGGCTTGTGGGACATTGCTTTCCAAGACTATTTTGTTGCTGACTAAGTACTGGTGGTTTCCTGTTGTCACAGCCAAGGAGAGGAATGGTATCTCTGACTACCTCTGCCTTTGTCCTCAGCCCAGCGCTGTGGCCTGCAACCAGCAGAGAGTGTTTGTCAGTGCATGGGTGAGTGAATGACAGTGTTGTGTAGAGATGGCTTGGCCCTCTGTCTCTCCCGTGCAGGGCATTGTGGTGTGCACACTGTGCAGGTTTGATGTGGAGCACTAGACTGTGGTTAATCATTCAGCCTCTTAGCTGTGAACCTGGGAGGAGACCAGCTCAGGAACCAGAGGAGGGACAGCCATCAGACAGCTCTCCCAATACTGTTGGGATTGACAATGCAAAGATATTTATCCTTTCATCACCAATTAAATGCCATTGAACATTTAAAATGGTGTCACCATGCAAGGGATTTATTGAATATTGGAGCCCTTCCACCTATGTGCCACTGATATCCATGAAAGCCTTTCTCTCTCCGACACAATTGCACATTCCTGTATAATTCATCTGAACAATTCCTGAATGTGACAGTAGTATCTAAGAGCCTATCCACTCCTCCACTCTTCAGGGTTTATACACTCTGTGATGGTCTGTCAAGTACCACTAAGAGTCCCAGTTAACAGCCCAGACCCCTCGGATGAAATATATTACAGTAATACAGCGTTCACTCACTTCAACTAAATGTCAGAGCAACCTTTGCCTAACAAGGATTTGGATTGGTGAAGAGTAGAGTAGCGTGGTGGTCACTATAGAGGAAGTCTAGAACGTCTGCATAAAGCAGTGTATGATCTGTCCTGTGTGGTGTGAAGGGGAAAAGTGAGAGTGTGTGTGTGTCCTCGCATGCGTGTGTGTGTGTGTGTGTGCGTGTGTGTGTCATACACTACAAAAGTATGTGGAAATCTGCTCGTCGACCATCTAATTTCAAAATCATGGGCATTAACATGGAGTTGGTCCCTCCTTTGCTGCTATAACAGCCTCCACTCCTCTGGGAAGGCTTTCCACTAGATGTTGGAACATTGCTGTGGGGACTTGCTTCCATTCAGCCACAAAAGCATCAGTGATGTTGGGCGATTAGGCCTGGCTCGCAGTCGGCGTTCCATTTCATCTCAAAGGTGTTCGATGGGGTTGAGGTCAGGGCTCTGTGCAGGCCAGTCCAATGGAGGTGAGCTTTGCACCACTCCAGCTGACGCTTGGCATTGCGCATGGTGATCTTAAGCTTGTGTGCGGCTGCTCTGCCATGGAAACCCATTTCATGAAGCTCCCAACGAACAGTTCTTGTGCTGACGTTGCTTCCAGAGGCAGTTTGGAACTCGATAGTGAGTGTTGCCACTGAGGACAGATGCTTTTCATGCGCTATGCACTTCAGCATCTGGCAGGCCTGTTCTGTGAGCTTGTGTGGCCTACCACTTCGCGGCTGACCGTTGTTGCTCCTAGATGTTTCCACTTTACAATAACAGCACTTGTATTTGACCGGGTAGCTCAAGCAAAGCAGAAATTTGACGAACTGACTTGATGAAAAGGTGGCATCCTGTGACGGTGCCACGTTGAAAGTCACTGAGCTCTTCAGTAAGGCCATTCTACTGCCAATGTTTGTCTATGGATATTGCATGGCTGTGTGCTCGATTTTATACACCTGTCAGCAACGGGTGTGGCTGAAATAGCCAAATCCACTAATTTGAAGGGGTGTCCACATACTTTTGTATATACAGTGCATTCGGAAAGTATTCAGACCCCTTGAGTTTTTCCCAACATTTTTACGTTACAGCCTTATTCTAAAATCATTTAAAAAAAAAGTTTTTTCATCAATCTACACACAATACCTCATAATGACAAAGCAAAAACATATTTTTTTACATTTTTGCAAAGGTATAAAAAATTCTAAACTTAAATATCACATTTACATAGGTATTCAGACCTTTTACTCAGTACTTTGTTGGAACACCTTTAGCTGCGATTACAGCCTAGAGTCTTCTTGGGTATGACGCTACAAGCTTGGCACATCAGTATTTGGGGAGTTTCTCCCATTTTTCTCTGCAGATCATCTCAAGCTCTATCAGGTTGGATGGGGAGCGTTGCTGCACAGCTATTTTCAGGTCTCTCCAGACATGTTCGATCGGGTTCAAGTCCGGACTCTGGGTGGGCCACTCAAGGACATTCAGAGACTTGACCTGAAGCCACTCCTGCGTTGTCTTGGCTGTGCGCTTAGGGTTGTTGTCCTGTTGGAAGGTGAACCTTTTCCCCAGTTTGAGGTCCTGAGCGCTCTGGAGCAGGTTTTCATCGTGGATCTCACTGTACTTTGCTCCATTCATCTTTACCTCGATCCTGACTAGTCTCCCTGTCACTGCCGCTGAAAACATCCCCACAGCAAGATGATGCCACCACCATGCTTCACCGTAGGGATGGTGCCAGGTTTCCTCCAGAGGTGACGCTTGGCATTCAGGCCAAAGAGTTCAATCTTGGTTTCATCAGACCAGAGAATTTTGTTTCTCATCGTCTGAGAGTCTTTTGGTGCCTTTTGGAAAACTCCAAGCAGGCTGTCATGTGCCTTTTACTGAGGAGTGGCTTCCGTCTGACCACTCTACCATAAAGGCCTCAGTGGTGAAGTGCTGCTGAGATGGTTGTCCTTCTGGAAGGTTCTCCCATCTCCACAGAGGAATTCTGGAGCTCTCTCAGAGTGACCATCGGTTTCTTGGTCACCTCCCTAACCAAGGCCCTTCTCCCCCGGTTTACCCAGTTTGGCGGGCGACCAGCTCTAGGAAGAGTCTTGGTGGTTCCAAACTTCTTCCATTCAAGAATGATGGAGGCCACTGTGTTCTTGGGGACCTTCAATGCTGCAGAAATGTTTTGGTACCCTTCCCCAGATCTGCGCTTCGACACAATCCTGTCTTAGAGCTCTACGGACAATTCCTTCGACCTCATGGCTTGGTTTTTTCTCTGACATACACTGTCAACTGTGGGACCTTATATGTAAATTGCCCACCCAATCTACCTACCTCATCCCCATACTGTTTTTATTTGATTTAATTTTCTGCTCTTTTGCACACCAGTATTTCTACTTGCACATCATCATATGCTCATTTATCACTCCAGTGTTAATCTGCTAAATTGTAATTATTCGCTCCTATGGCCTATTTATTGCCTACCTCCTCATGCCTTTTGCACACACTGTATATAGACTTTCTTTTTTTCCTACTGTGTCATTGACTTGTTTATTGTGTTATTGGCTTGTTTATTGTTTACTCCATGTGTAACTCTGTGTTGTTGTCTGTGTCACACTGCTTGGCTTTATCTTGGCCAGGTTGCAGTTGTAAATGAGAACTTGTTCTCAACTAGCCTACCTGGTTAAATAAAGGTTTAAAAAAAATGAAATAAATAAATAAATAAATATAGACAGGTGTGTGCCTTTCAAAATCATGTCCAATCAATTTAATTTACTACAGGTGGACTCCAGTCAAGTTGTAGAAACATCACAAGGATGACCAATGGAAACAAGATGCACCTGAGCTCAATTTCGAGACTCGTAGCAAAGGGTCTGAATACTTATGTAAAGAAATGTTTTTTTTTATTTTTAAAACATTTGCATTTTTTTCTCTCGCTTTGTCATTATAGGGTATTGTGCGGAGATTGATGATTAAAAAAAAGTATATTTTAATTCATTTTAGGATAAGGCTTTAACGTAACAAAATGTGGAAAAAGTCAAGCGGTCTGAACACTTTCTGAATGGAGTGTAAAGTGGAGCTTTGATATCAGGGAACGTTAGACCCTGCCTGCTGGCTGGATGCCAGGACTCATGTAGTGGTTAAATATTCAGTGAGACAGACAGACAGCATACAGAGAAGATATTCCCTCTCTTTACACAGTGAATGATCTACTAGCTTGGAGAACTGATACACTTGACATTCTAATGTAGTACATAGTCGCAACATGCCCTCGTGTTGTACTCTACATTTTGTAGTTAATATATTTCTTAGACCAATTAAATGGACGAAAGTTCGAACGTTTTGAACTTGTCTTCCTCCATACTATACTTAATTATACTCACTAGTCTTACCAATTAATTGTACATTTTGATGCAGTGCATGGCTCAACAGTAGCCTAACCATAATGTAGGTCCCTTGTGTATTATTTGGTAGGGCAATTAGTTACATTACATGATAAGTTTTATGTGGGGAGAGTTTCTGTTATGCTGAAATCAGACAGCACTCTCCCCCTTGGGGAAGCTGTTAACTCCCCTCCAGCCCAATGAAGGGTTAACCACATAGTCACAGTCGATGGCCTCCCTACGTAAGATTGATCTCCTCCCAGCGCTGTGCAGCATGGAGAGGGAGAGGTACTATGGAGGTGTGGTTAGTTAACCGGTGGAAGGACTGTGTTTATGTAATAGTCTGGCGGTACAGGGAGAGAATTTACCTGTAAATGTCACTCACCTCAGTCCTCCAGATGACATCGATAAAAGGCCTTTTAAATCAACTGGCTGGCCCCAACCACCCGATCCTGGAGTCAATATAAAGTCCCAATAAACATGTCAGCCAGCCAGGGGACGGTTGGGTTCTGAGGAGGGGCTGGGACTTCCTCTGGGGTGGGGTGGTTTTATACTGGGAGATGGTCCCTCCTCCTGTGTGTGTGTGTGTGTGTGTGTGTGTGTGTGTGTATGGTTTAACAGCGGGATGTTGCTCTTCCTGGGGTCTGACCACTCTTATTCATCAGCCACTTACTACCGCCAGGCTCCAGCAAATATATTTTCATCATCACCGCAGAACCCAATACACCTCTACTCATGTCTGGCTCAATGGGTCTCTGTGCTCCTCTACTCATGTCTGGCTCCATGGGTCTCTGTTCTCCTCTCTTCATGTCTGGCTCCATGGGTCTCTGTATCCTCTCCATAGGTACCAGGTTGTTGTTGTTTCACAGTGCAAAATAGCCTACAATGTTGTCCCCCTGTCTTGTCAATGAATGACAGGTTTGAGGAAAGTGTTTCTCAGCAGGGGGTTTGGTTGTTTCCTGCTGCATGTCTCTGTTGAAGACTGATGATGCAGACCTCGTTGGCTGGGTTTTTATTTTGTTTGTTTGTTTGTACGTCGCTCACCGATTCTGATTCAGCCCTTTGATTTGAACCCCTTACCTCAGAGGAGCAGAGAAGAGATGTGCCTGTTAACAAATTCAGGGGGCTGGAGAGAGAGAGAGAGAGAGAGAGGAGGAAAGGGAGGGTTAGGAGAGGGGAGGATAGGAGGTGAGATGAGGGAAGAGGAGAGGGGGAGGGGAGAGGAGGTGAGAAGGGGAGAGGGAGGAGAGATACGGTTAAGAGAGGGTAGGAGAGGAGGGGAGGATAGGAGATGAGGGAAGAGGAGAGGAAGAGGGGAGGGGAGAGGAGGAGAGATAAGGTGAAGAGAGGGTAGGAGAGGAGGGGAGGATAGGAGAGGAGAGGGGAGGGGAGAAGAGGAGAGATAAGGTGAAGAGAGGGTAGGAGAGGGTAGGAGAGGAGGGGAGGATAGGAGATGAGGGAAGAGGAGAGGAGAGGAGAGGGGAGGGGAGAAGAGGAGAGATAAGGTGAAGAGAGGGTAGGAGAGGAGGGGAGGATAGGAGATGAGGGAAGAGGAGAGGAGAGGGGAGAAGAGTAGAGATAAGGTGAAGAGAGGGTAGGAGAGGAGGGGAGGATAGGAGAGGGAGGAGAGATAAGGAGAGGAGAGGAGAGAAAGCCCCACCATCCACCCCTGCAGACCTCATTCACTCAGAGAAACAGAGGCATGCGGTGAGCTGATCAGGATGAGGATCAGGCTGCTGTTTTGACAAAGAGCCATCATGGCTGGATAACAATCCTCCAACAATCCTCCAGTGCTTTCTATATCTCTCTATCCACCCAATGAGCACCACTAGTGTTATGCCTCACTGCAGAAAACCCCTCTGGTGCCAGGATAGCTATGGTTCTGACCTTCCAGGCTTCCTACCCCATGGTCCAGCCCAGGAACACCAAGTAAACACCAAGCTCCAGTCCCCTAGCAGTAAGACTAGATCACCTGTCTAAATCCAGACTCAGATATACAGTATATGCAGGGGATTGTGGGTTTTCGACCTGCATGTCAGAAGTTAAAACATGTTGAGAAAACAACTAAAGGCTCACAGGTGCTTTGGTCAATTGCACACAAGGTCCAACTGAAATGTGACTTCCTCTTCAAACCCAGCCCCTCCGAAAGACGCACAGTTCCATTTATTTGGGAGGGGTGCGGGGGGGGGGGGGGGGGGCTGCCACACTGGGCGCCCGAGAGCTGTTGTTGTGGGGGGGTTAAGTCACTTGCTCAAGGGCACAACGGCAGGCAATAGCCAGCTCACTTCCCAGCAGTTTTTTCCCGTCGGACTTGGGATTCAGACTGGCAAACCTCTGGTTGCAGGCCCGACTCTCTAACCGCTAGATTACCTGCCGCCAGAGTGGAAACAGAGAAGGAACAGTGGTGTGGTATAAAAGTGACATGTTTTCAATCACATGGCTGATTCTTAGGAAATCGTCTAAAGGCCACATTGGAACATTTTATAGAGTAGAATGGGGCTGGTGGGATTCGTTTTCGCCCACGTGAAAAAGTGTATAATTTCAACACAATGCGGTACAGTGTGTAATATAGTCAGCCTTGAAAAATGGTCCAAATCTCCCATCGCTGTCTGCAATTTACCTTGTGGCCTTGAAACCACATCTATTGTGCTGTTTTTGTGCCATTCAGGCCAGATAGTGTGTCAGTGTGCGTGTGTGTGTGTGTCTTTTTGTAGTTTCATTCAGTGTATAGTGGCAGTGGTGGTGGCGGCTATTGTGGAGCATATTGCACTGGCTGACATTACCCATACCTGCAGGGAATAAATTCTACTAAGTGACATGTGGCTTGCAGACGTTTGTAAATTGCAACGCATCAATCTTGAGGGAGATAGCTGGCTAGCTAGCTAGCGAGGGCTGTACAGTGCAAGTGACGCTCCCGGAGAGTGCTCGTGCCATTTCTTTCCTGTAAATGCTCCCCCCTCCTTCGTAGTGAGACCATTTCACTCAAGGTATCTGCTGTTTTATAGGATGGTGTGAGGAGGTCCTTAAAGGGGTACTTTGGCAATGAGACCCTTTATCTACATCCCTAGGGTCAGATGAACTCATGGATATTATTTTATGTCGCTGCGTCCAGTATGATGGAAGTTAGTGGTAGTTTCGCTAGCCAACGCTAACTAGTGTTAGCGCAATGGCTGGAAGTCTACGGGTGTCTGTGATTGTGATCGTAAGAGAGAGTCGCACCTGTCTTTTCTAATGTACTGAGTCGGACTAAAGCAGATGTACACCTGACAACAATAACATGACAATATATCTAAATACAATTAGTATGTGCCTTTCCTCAATATTCCTCTGTAAATTATACTTTATCTCAAATCGAATGAAAACCAGTGTCTATAAATCAATGACTCATTTTATTTTACACTATATATATATAGTCTCTTGAAAATAGGTGCATTTCAAGCAAACTGATTATCCCTGAGTCCTGTTCTATACTAACCAAATAGCGTTTCATGGTCATGCTCAAAATAACATCTCCTAAGCCCATACATACCAAGAATAGTGTAACGTGTGCTCTGAGAGTCTGGAAGCTAGTTCAGGGAGTGAGTGTTTTAATAAATAAACTTAACGCAATACAAAACAAGAAACCACGAACGCACAGACAAGACACAGGAACAGAAACAATAACACCTGGGGAAGGAACCAAAGGGAGTGACATATATATATATATATATATATATATATATATATATATATATATATATAGGGAAGATAATCAGGGAGGTGATGGAGTCCAGGTGAGTCTGATGACGCGCAGGTGCACGTAATGACGGTGACAGGTGTGCGCCATAACCAGCAGCCTGGTGACCTAGAGGCCGGAGAGGGAGCACACGTGACAAATATGAAGTCAACCTGCCAATGAAGTGTCTTAATATCCATACAAAATGTGCAGACAATGTCAGTGTTTGGCTGCATGGTACATACTGTATCTAATGTTCACCTACACCTCGACGCAGTTCACTGATTCGCAGGCCATATGAACAATCAAATACTATATCAGTTCTGACAGCCACTCTTTATGGGTGTGTAGAATTCCAAATAATTCCCTAAAAAGATAGTAACTTAATAACTTCATAAATTTTGACATGTGATTTGTATTACTTTTCCTGACATCACCGCATGAGAGTCTGAATTTTTGCGAGAATGTGGCTCCACAGAAATGTCCCTTCCGTGGTTATATGGTTCCATGTGACTGAATCAACCCACCAGCTTCACACACCGTGTTTTCATGTAACTGTTGGCTGGAAATGATTGCATGCTTGCGTACATTACATGTTCTGTTGTGGTACAGTATCGTTTAGCAACACCATCATTACTGAATACTGTGAAAAAAGTGACACATTTCTTTGTAACTTAAATGAGAACTGCATCTTGTCTCTGACTTAGATCAATATGTGTAATGAATGATCTTTGTGGACTTTGAGGGGGGAGGATAGAGGGGCTCACACCAGAACCATATGCATACATGTATAGACAGTATATGTATGGCTCTGCTCCATACTCTTCTTCTCTCCTTATAGGCTTTAAGAGATTTTCACGTTGTTTCTCCACAGCGACCCTTACTGGGAGAGGCCCGCTAATACCAGCTCGTGTTCAGCCTCTAGGCCCAAGACACTCCACCTTGGAGGGCAACAACATACCTCATCGCCATGGTAATTCCATCCCTTTCCCCCTTCCTTCCTTCCTTCCTGCCTTCCTTTCTCTGCCCTCCCTTCTTCCTTCTGGACAGGGGCAGACCAGGGCACAGCTCAGCTGCTACACATACTGTTACAATACAAGCGAACTCTCTCTCTGGTCTGGTTAGAGAGACAACATGGTTAAGGATGCCGGCTTGTGCATAAAATGATAACTCCACTTTACTTAACCCAAAATGTAGGCCTAGATGCACTTGGGTATGGCTATCCTTTTTTCAATGTTAGCTTCTGTAGTTTTTAAATGTGGTCAATTAGAAAAATCATGGTCGCTTCTGAGCAACACATAATGACATGTAGAATTAAAAATCCCCCTGGAAGCTGTGTTGTAATGTTCTTTATTTTCTGTACAGGAACTATTTATGTCATTTTGCTTTTTATGTCATTTTGCTTTTTCATAATGTAATTTTTGACACTGAGTTAGTAGATCTAAGGGGAGTTAGCTATGTTTCTTCTACAGTAGGTAACTACAGTTCAAATGAAGGATCCCTCTCTTCCTTTGCCATCCAAAGACAATGCAGTATGTAGACAGTCATACTCTAATTAAAGCTGGAATTGTGGCTCCGAGCATTGATCAACAATACACCAGTCAGAGAAACACTGACTGTCCCTTTATAACGCAGGGGAGCCTGTTCTGTGTTATCAAACTGGGGAGATAAAAGGCTCCACAGTGGGTAACTAGTCAGTGGCATTGTGGGAAGTCAACTTTTGACGTATTCCGCTGGCTTACAGCTTCATAAGAGCATCTTTTCATTTCTCCCCTCTTTCATTTGTAGTAAACGAGCCAGGCTTACACATTAGGAAATGAACATGGAGCATAATTCCTCTAGCTCTCAGATGGATTCCATCCCTCTCTCCCTCTGACGTACAGCACAGGGGCGACGGCAGGATTACTGTCGGCCTGAATAAAGGGGATTTATGTAACGCTTTGAGAAAAAAACACTTCTTAATAGGTCATTACAGTCTGTGTTTATGATTAGCCTACTCTCAGGCCTGGATCCCTTTATGTGCTGTCTCACACACACACACACACACACACACACACACACACACACACACACACACACACACACACACACACACACACAGGCCAGTATACTGAGGGTCCAGATGAATACAGCACACCTCGGCCTTTACTTTCTACAGCTCCTCACTTTCTCTATCTGGCTACTGAGATTAGTGGCTCAACTCAGCACTAGCAGTATGGCTTCTTAGCCAGGCTAAGTAGTGGCCAAATTCCAGCTGAGATGAAGAGGAACACTGTGTGTGTGTGTTGCTTTAAAGTTGTGTATGCTATGTGGTAGGTAGCTAGGTTTAGATGGGTTTTTCTATGCTGATGAAGGTAGGCCCCATTCTGCCACCATGATTAGTTTAAACGGCGCCTGAACGTACGGGCCGGACAACGTGTGTGTGTGTGTTGTAAGCGGTTTGCAGCACAGGGTGAAATTGAGATAAATGGCTGTGGGTGAGAAGGATGGCCACTTCTTCCCCGAGCAGGGCCGAACAGGGCTGCAGCGGCCCAGGTTCCCCCAGCACACCTGTCTCTTCTCGTTTACCAAGCGCTCTGAGGGGAGCTAGCAGTTCACTCCACTTGCCCCTGATCCCCGTCTCAGTAACCCCCGTCCCTTGCCCCCCACCCCCTTACTCCTTATGTGCTGCTTGGCACACAAACACACACACACAAACACCCCTTGCCCCTAGATAACAGCACACAAGGATTGAGCTATATACCTTGCTGAGGTGTGGGAAGATCAGGATGAGTCTCTCACTGTCTGTGTCACAAGTACAGATCACCAATAATACACTACTATACAGTTAGGGCTGAGGAGCATCCATGTTGGCCCTTAGCCTAGGAGTAAATGTTGCTGTACATGAGATGGTAGAGATGACGCTGTCTAGTTTATTCTACTGATGGACCATAAATGAAGCTTTTATAGGTACAGTATACCGTTATTCATTATTACATCCCATTCAGAATGATCCTTGGTCTCCAATTTTCTGTTTGCCTGTTTTCACCTGACTGACAAGGGCCCACAGTATGATATAACCGGCTACCTCTTCCTCCGTTGTGTCTTAACGCCATGTCTGTCCTAACCCCGGCTCTAGAAACCAACCTTATGTTGTGTAAGAACCAAGTGAAGCTACCGATTAGAGTAGGAGAAAGAGCGAGACCGGCCTGCAGACTGGAGTTTTATATACCGTGTGGCAGGTGGCCTGCTTTGCCTAAGGAATCTCTTTAGGGCATGACAGCTCTGAAAACACATAAATCCTTCCTCCTCCCCTCCCCTCTTCCTCCCCTCTTCCTCTCCCTCTCTCTTATCTCACATTCCCATTGCCATGGGGATTCTTTATGCATGCAGCTGCAAAACTTCCATACTCCAGGTATAAAACTCGAACATAGCAGCTGTTCCTTTACCCCCAAACCAAATATAAAAGGAGACTTGAAAACCAAGTCTGAAATAGCTTTCCAGGTGGGAGAGTGGAAGTGGAGTTTTAGCCAGAGCATGTCAGGGACCAAGCTGTGTGTGTCTGTTTGTGTGTGTTTAAGTGGTGCCGTTTAGACACTTGTCTTTTGTCAGGGGGGGGATTAGGGTGAGAGGTCATAGGTCAAGGTCAGAACATCCTGATCTGTCAGTCTGCCTGTCTGCTCTTGTACAGCATACATTTCAAGACCAATGACAAAGAATGACCAAACAAAACATCATTATAGGTTTATGCTATGTAGCTTAGTCACGTCCTTAAAGGCCCGGTGCAGTCAAAAACAAGATTTTTCTGTGTTTTATATATATTTCCACGCTATAAGGTTGGAATAATAATGTGAAATTGTGAAAATTATGATAATGCCCTTTTAGTGTAAGTGCTATTTGAAAAGACCGCCTGAAACCTCAGCCTGTTCTGGTGGGATGGAATTTTGGCTTTACATGGTGACATCACCACGCAGTAAATGAGTTAATAGACCAATAAGAAAGAGACTTCCAAACTTCCAAAATGTCAGTTTTGCTTTTTGCCTAGTAGCTATTTTGGTTTCATTTTGACCTTTTTAATTGAAAACAATCACAGTAAGGTACTTAATTGTTACCCAGAAATGATTTGATATTGAGATCAAAACGGCTGCATTGGACCTTTAAGTGTGTGTCTCGGCATGCTCAGGTTGTCCCTCTTGGCAGCCATTGAAGCAGCAGGAGAAGGAGCTATATGACACATTGGCAAGGGTAGTCAGGGAGGCTCAAGGCAGAGTGTTCAACCCATTGATTTGGGATGACTATATTATGTTAGCTGTGTGTGTTGCCTCCCAAGTTCACCTTTCTACCTCCAAGTGTTTGGGATGTGTTTCTCTCCTTCCTCTTCCTCTATATTCCAGAGTGGTGATATGAGCGTGCTCTCGCTGTCTGGTGCCTTGTGAACATTGCATGAGCTTGCTCCTGGTATATGGTAGCTACTACTGTATTACTTTGTTGCAACTTTCTCCCTTTGATGTTCTTTTTTTTCTTCTTCTTTTCTGACCTACTTTTTCCTCAGATTGTAAAACTATATGGATTCTTTTGCTGTTTTTTAGATGCCTTCCATTCAATTATTTAAACTGCTTTCTTTTCATTTTTTTTTTCCTTCATCCACCTGTTTCTTTCTTTGTCTGCTGCCTGTCTTTTAATAATGTATTGTATAGATTTCCTGAAGTTGTAGTCTGAGGTACTTCTGAAGAGACCCGGGTTCAAATAGTATTCGTTTTCTTTCGAATCATTTTTTTTGCTGTTTGCTTGAGTCTGTCTGGAGTGCACAGGTGAGAGGCGTTGCACTTTCTGGGACTATTCTATTGGTTCTATTGCACCAGGCAAGTCCAATCAAGTTTAGTTGAAGTATTGAAAATAAAACTCTCTTCTCTCTTACTTGAAATATAACTGCTGTGTGCAGCTGTTGTAATGGTGATTATTTTACTGAGATATTTAATACAATCAACTGACTGGTTTATGATGGGTTTGATTTTCACCTACTGTAAGTGTACCTACAGTACTCCCCTTCGAGATAATTCTGTTGCCTCAGGCCATTTCCACTAAGCTACACTCTGCTCTGCCCCACAGGAGCCAAGTACTGAATATAAACAAGTTTTATATTCAATTACGTCGAGACCAGTGAATAAATGACCTAAATAATTCAACATATTTGTTAGGAAAAATTGTATATATTCAATTTAGGAAGAAAAAAATATTTCAATGAAATAGATACTGGGGGTCTAAATTCCGTCATGCTAGTTAGAAGCCTATCTACTGTAGTACAGCCCTGATGCTTTACCATTCCTTTACTTTCTGTGTAGGAGAAGAGGATTAAGGCCGAATTTGTCATTTACAGGTTGTTTTTTTTTTGTTTCGAAAATGAAGATCAAAGTCAAATTAAGTTCATACAGGGCCATGTAATGTGTAATTTGTGAGCCCCGGAGCAATAACATTCTTTGAATGGGGCGTTGCGGCCGTCTTTAGATGTGGACTAGCTGTAATTACACAGCTGTTGCCGCGGTGGCGTGATTGACACATGTATTTGGCAGAAACCGTGAGCTGCGTTTGGGTAACATTTCAGACGTAATTAATTGATTCATATGCCTGTAAGGTTTTTCTAAAATATTAACAAGATAAGATGAAAAAGGCATAGAACCTTGCCTTGATGTTAGGCATCAGAGCTGGGTGTTATTAACTCGCCAATGCAGTCATGAGGCTGGAGCTTTTGACCATAGTGGAAAAGTTTCATTTGTTCTTTTTTAAACTTTTTTTCTTTCAACTATTTGTGGTTGAGAAACATACCTGTGTGAGAACTATTCAAAGGCTAGTTTGCTTGATATATGGTGTTCGTCATTCAGAAAAAGAGCAATGTTGGTACAAACACACACACACAGATTTGAAGTGCACCCCCCCCCCCCCACACACACACACCTGCACATCTATGCATATACTTACGTGAATAAGGTTTTCTAATACATTTGCAAACATTTCTAAAAACCTGTTTTTGCTTTGTCATTATGGGGTATTGTGTGTAGATTGATGAGGAATTTGTGTTATTTAATCCATTTTAGAATAAAGCTGTAACGTAACAAAATGTAGAAAAAGGGAAGGGGTCTGAATACTTTCCAAATGGACTGTATGTGTTTCTGGCGGCTCCTGACAGCTAGTCACCTTGCAGGTCGCTCCTGCTCATTGGTCCATGAATAAACATGTCTGCTAGTCCTGCATGGCGCTCTGTGAAACCTGGGCTGACTCTGGGTAATGGCCTCTCCAGCCTCCGAGACCAGCCAGGACCACTTCCTCTATTATGCAGAGCGACACAGCGATATGGGTTGTGTCAGAACCACACTACTCCCATACGGCACTCGTCAAAAGTAGTGCACTATATAGGGAATATGGCACCATTAGGGATGCAGGCGGAGAGGCTCTGCTTGCGATTATCCAAAGCAATCTAGGTTTATTAATGCTGCTTTGGCATCCAACATATCTAGCGTCTATACGTTTCTACATTTTGCTCCATGTTCTCACTGCTTGGCGCTGTAAACGCCAAACCTGTTTGAAAACATTCCGCTTTAATAGTCATTGTTGTCAAGCAGTCACTGTTGAAGTACATCGCATGGCTTCAAG
Organism: Salmo trutta; assembly: GCF_901001165.1. Taxonomy (NCBI): domain Eukaryota; kingdom Metazoa; phylum Chordata; class Actinopteri; order Salmoniformes; family Salmonidae; genus Salmo; species Salmo trutta. The sequence goes on along the minus strand of NC_042989.1, from coordinate 9,844,087 downwards.
ACACTGAGGAGATGCATTTTGACAGCTCTACACTATAGTTGCATGATAATACACTTAGCATATCAAGTAGGACTAGATATAATGTTATATGGTGAAAGAGGTTTTAATATAATCAATATACGGTCTTCTGAGGATGAGCGTTCATATTAAAATATGCAGAGCATTTCTAAGTGCGTCAGGTTTAGAGAGGGGAAGAAGGAAAGTGTCATCCCAACCATGACAGAATGATTTGATGTCTATGAAATGCAGAATGCAGCCAGCTATGTCAAAACATTATTTCCCATGCACTGGCTGTTTGCTTTGCTTTTGGCTTGACTGTTGGACTTGATGTAATTATATGTCAATCTCAGTAACCAAATCACTAGCTACATCAGATCTCGTGCATGGAAAGTGCAGAGGAGGAGGAGGGGCTAGTCAAATCAAAACAGAGGATGCAGCAGTGTTGACACAATTGGCAATTTTGTGTTTTTGCAGGAACTGATGAAGCGTATCAATCTGGTGCATGCTGATGCAATGGATCCTCGAAAGTGTCGTCCTCCCTTCCTCCACATTCACCTGTACAGTACAGTTTCAGTTGATTTGGAACATCAACTTCTTGTTACCCAGTAAGCTTGGTGAGAACAGTTTCCATTCAACCCAGTCAACTCCAGCCTACCGATGTAATAGCTAGTGCAGTACAGTAGTGATGGATTTGTACCACAATTACGGTGTAGCACAGAAAGCCACTCAAGGAGTGATCCTATGATGGTCAATCATTAGTTCACCTGGCTGTGATGAATGATGTGTTCTACTGTACAGTATTAGAAACAGATGACCTCAACTTCTTTACTTTCATTCTTTCATGGCCTTAAAAACAGCTACTGAATGAAAACAAACAGGGGAAAAACCTAGCCCATTGTCTCCCTGCGCTGTAGGCTACCTTCCACTTAACTGAGAGGAGAGGAGCTGAAAGGAGGGGATAGGAGAGAAGAGGAAAGGAGAAGAGAGAAGAGGAAAAGGAAAGACAAGGAGAGTAGAGAATTGGTGATGAGAAGAGTGGAGAGGAAAGATTATAGGCGAGGAGAGGCCTGCATATACTAACGCAGTATACAGTAATTGAACATTACCTCAGGCTACACTAGCCCAGTAGTATCCAGTATCCAACGCGGTGAAGACATTAGTTACCCCTGTCTAGCAGGAAGCCAACATTCTGTCTGAGCTCCAATTAAAAGTTAGACATCAGCTTGTTACTATGATGATTAAAGTTACAGCAACTTCAGAGCGGTTTCAATTCCCAATGCATTATCACTGTAAGGTGAATACATTCAGACCGCTTACAGGACCTGTGCCTTACAGGACTTTTCAGTCATGTTCATTCTCATTAATAAAGCATTTTCAATGTGATCTAAAGCATTATCCATAGCGATCTCTGTGGCATTGACTTTTATTGGAATTTGGTATTTAACCTTTTATTGCAGTGGGATAAATCAGGGTCACACAGAGTGTTTCATGGTAGTCTTAAACAAATCTACTTTGAAACAAACGTATCTGGCAGTTCGACGGTCGAATCTGGGTTTGGCGGATGCCAAGAGAACGCAACCTGCCCCAATGCATAGTGCCAACTGTAAAGTTTGGTGGTGGAGGAATAATGTTCTGGGGTTGTTTTTCATGGTTCGGTCTAGACCTCTTAGTTCCAGTGAAGGGATATCTTAATGCTACAGCATACAATGACATTCTAGACAATTATGTGCTTCTAACTTTGTGGCAACAGTTTGGGGAAGGCCCTTTCCTGTTTCAACATGACAATGCCCCTGTGCACAAAGCGAGGTTCATACAGAAATGGTTTGTCGAGATCGGTGTGAAAGACCTTGACTGGCCTGCACAGAGCCCTGACCTCAACCCCATCGAACACCTTTGGAATGAATTGGAACACCGACGGCGAGCCAGGCCTAATCGCCCAACTTCAGTGCCCGACCTCACTAATGCTCTTGTGGCTGAATGGAAGCAAGTCCCTGCAGCGATGTGCCAACATCTAGTGGAAAGACTTCCCAGAAGAGTGGAGGCTGTTATACCAGCAAAGGAGGGACCAACTCCATGTTAATGCCCATGATTTTGGAGTAAGATGTTCGATGAGCAGGTGTCCACATACCTTTGGTCATGTAGTGTACTAATCAAATCAAATCAAATGTATTTATATAGCCCTTCTTACATCAGCTGATATATCAAAGTGAGGTACAGAAACCCAGCCTAAAACCCCAAACAGCAAGCAATGCAGGTGTAGAAGCACGGTGGCTAAGAAAAACTCCCTAGAAAGGCCAAAACCTAGGAAGAAACCTTGAGAGGAACCAGGCTATGAGGGGTGGCCAGAACATTTTACCGAAAATATTATTAATGTAGGAATGTTATTTGAACAATAATAGGTATTTTGAGTTACAAATTCATATGAATTCAGATGGCCATGTTAGTAGCTCTGTTTAGAATAAGAAGGGAGCGAGGCGACTTATCTAGTTATTGATAATGTTGGCTTACCAAGCTTGTATAGTCATAGAATACAGTCATTTGTATATCAATACTATCATCAATCTCCCAGGTATTTGTTAGGAGTGTTTTGTGAAGGGAGTGTAATGTATTGTCTGATAGTAAATGTAAAAGTCAGCAGAGTAAGCTTGGTTGAAAGATTCAACTGTGAAAGCGTTTCTTAGATTGCTTCTGCTATCAGCTGAACTCTATCACGGTGGAAGAGCGCCGCTATAGACATGGTGCATTTATAGGCCTTTACTTCCCATGTGTCCACTCACACAATCACTATCGCTCATAGTTCCCCCCCCCTCCCCTCCCCTCCGGAGGAGCTCAGGCAATTTCCCCTGTTAAGGTTCCACTTTTTAGATGCTGCCTTTCTCTACGTTGGCCCAGAGCGAGATGAAATGTCTGAGTATGTTTAACTCTTCAGCCGTGGACCTTTGAATGAGGAAGTTTTATAGATAGTTTTAATGATCAGTCATAAACAGCGGAAGAGTTAGTTATATCATCCTGACTGCTTTTAACAGTAATTGAAAGCTAAATAGGCTGGTGTTAAGGGATACGATTTACGACCGAGGCCATGGTCCCCTTTGAATATGAGAATCCTCTTTTTTTATTCATCGGAAGTTGTGACACACAAACGACAACGAAAACACTTTTATTCATTGCAACATTCGTAGGGCAAAAATATTGCCATTCACATAGATGAAATTACTAAATGGTATGAAGTGGTATGTCCACATGCTACAGTGTCTGTGGGGGGGGGATCCCTGTGTCTCTATAAAGGCTACCTATAATCTGCATACTATCTCTGTATAGAGATCTCTGTATGTAGCCATTGTGATCTACACCAGTCAGCCCTGCCTCTGTCTGTCTCTCAGCCAACCCTGCACAGACATGCCTCCTGCCTCTCACTCTAAACCTGTGTCTCTCCCAGTCAGCCTATCAACTCAAGTCCAAGCTATCAGATTAGAATGGTCCATTCCTCAGTCTCCATCCAGTCACTCTCTCTCTCCATGTATTTCCACTCGGCCGGCAGTTAGCAGGGATTGTTTTCAGTTACCCTGTTTCTCCCACACCTAAATATAGCGTTCATATTTACCACGGCCGGTTAATTTGACTTCTTAATCACATTTGGACCCAGCGGGCTCTAAACATCGAGCAGGCCACCTGTCTTACACATTAGAACAGTTCCAGGGGACAGATGGGAAGATACGAATGCTTGTCCTTGGATAAACACGTTCTAGAACTGACGGCCACGGTACCGGGCAGAGACCGTTTCTGACCTGGCAGAGACCGTTTCTGACCGGGCAGAGACCGTTTCTGACCGGGCAGAGACCGTTTCTGACCGGGCAGAGACCGTTTCTGACCGGGCAGAGACCGTTTCTGACCTGGCTAGCCAATCCATCACTGAGCATACATTATGATTAAGTCCCAAAGGTCACCCTATTCCCTATATAGTGCACTATTCCCTATATAGCGTACTCTGGTCAAAAGTAGTGAACGGTGTAGGGAATAGGGTGCCATTTGGGACGCAGAGAGGCCTATGTGATTGACTGTATGCATGGCTTCTCTGAGCCATTAGTTGTTTTCTGAAGGTTGTTTTCTGATGATATTAGAATTGTCCTAAGGGCGATTCCACGTTAACAGAGCGATGCTGAGACCAAGATTTTTTCACTTTAAAATGTATCCCAAACAAAAACCAATGATTGCAAAGTTAAACAAACCATACAACTGTATACACAGACACATACAACTCTATCTCCACTGTTCTTCAAAGTAAATGTGTTTTTGTAAGGTTTTCAGTGGAAGTTGATAAAAGCAGTTGTATGGTTTGTTTAAATTTGCAGTCATTGGTTTTCGTTTAGGGTACATGTTAAAGTGAAGTCTCACCGTCACTCTGTTACCGTGGACACGCCCCTAATTAAACTGTCACGTACAGTAGAGCGGTGAAAAATATTCTATTTTTAGATCCCATAAAATAAGCAATATCACATTTACAACTTCATTAATAATTCCCACGCACAAGGTTGTCCGATGTTAAAAGCTAGTCTATATCAGACCTGGTGTTCGCCAAAGCATAAGGCACCGTTATGTAAATGCTGGCGTCAGTTACCACCTCTGAGCTGAATCTTTGGGAGCTCAACAGTAACTGACAAAAAGCTCCCTTTTTCCACACCTCCCCCCTTCCCTTCATTCTTTCTCCTCCGCCTCATGATCTGCTGCTTTCTTAATTGTCCGTGATGGTCTTTAAAAAACAATGGCATAATTACTCTCTCCCGTGTCAGATTAGAAGTTCTCGTTAGAGCCTCCTAAAGTAACTTCCTTCAATGAAGCTGAGGAGATAAATGTACTGAACACCAGGCAGATTCTGTACCAGTCTTACAGTCATAGGCTATCATCATCTAATACACGGGAGTCTGTAAGTAGACATTTACATACAATATACATGTATATTAACAAACTCCTATACCCATCTCATTGTCCTCATGCACTTTCATGTATTTCACTGTTCTTTGGTATGACTTAAGATGTAGTCTTAGGATTGTAGAACTCTAGCCTTAGAATTGATACATTCTACCATTCTACCCTTAGAATTGATACATTCTAGAATTCTAGCCTTAGAGTTGATACGTTCTAGCATTCTAGCCTTAGAATTGATACATTCTAGCATTCTACCCTTAGAATTGATACATTCTAGAATTCTAGCCTTTGAGTTGATACGTTCTAGCATTCTAGCCTTAGAATTGATACATTCTAGCATTCTAGCCTTAGAATTGATACATTCTAGAATTCTAGCCTTAGATTTGATGCATTCTAGAATTCTAGCCTTAGAATTGATACATTCTAGAATTCTAGCCTTTGAGTTGATACGTTCTAGCATTCTAGCCTTAGAATTGATACATTCTAGCATTCTAGCCTTAGAATTGATACATTCTAGAATTCTAGCCTTAGAGTTGATACATTCTAGAATTCTAGCCTTAGAATTGATACATTCTAGAATTCTAGCCTTAGAGTTGATACGTTCTAGAATTCTAGCCTTAGAGTTGATACATTCTAGAATTCTAGCCTTAGAATTGATACATTCTAGCATTCTAGCCTTAGAATTGATACATTCTAGAATTCTAGCCTTAGAGTTGATACGTTCTAGAATTCTAGCCTTAGAATTGATACATTCTAGAATTCTAGCCTTAGATTTGATGCATTCTAGAATGAATGCTAGTCTTAAAATGGATGAACATTTAAGTTCTGTAATGAATGACCTGTATTGGCTGTGGTGTTTGGCATCCTTCCCAGTACTGCCACCATGCCTGTGATTCCTGTTTGTGTGTCAAATCCAGTAGTCTTCCTTACTAATACAATACAGTCATGCTTGAAAAACAACAATGGGACTTTTTACAAATCATATACCGTTCTGTATCTAGCAATATATTTTATGGCTTGCAAAATAGTGATGATACAGTCAATATTATGAATAGGCCCTGGAAGTGTAGCTAGCGCTGGGACAATATGAATTCTGATCAGGAGTTTAGATAACTGACTTTCTATGGTCTTTTATCATTCCCCAAGCAGATCTGCTGTTGTCTCCCGCTATGTTTTATGAGCACATTATACAAATTACACTTGCAACAAACACCATAAATTACGTGTATCTCAGGCTCACAAACACACTGTAGCTTGGTGATGCACAGATAAATAACACAACAATGAGTGCAAGGATTTCATTGGTATAGGGTAGAGGTGGAATTTCACTACATAAACTAGCTTGTACAGTCGTTTCTGCTTTCTAAAGTCCCTGTCTGTCTGTTTGTCTATGTTTGTCGTTCTTGGTACCCCTATGATCAGAATATAGACATAAAGCAAAATACTGCCAGAGTAATTTCACAAGCATGCGGGACAGACAGCCAGACCTCATCTCTGTGAAGATCTGGCATCAGACAACTTCAGTAGAGCGAGAGAGTTGTCTGGGGTGCATTTGTTAAGATGATAATTGTTTGTTTATCATCATGAATCAGTAGTCTGTATATTGAGGCCTCAGACTTTCAGAGAGAAGCCGATCTGTGATGAGATATCCCACTGGGCACAGACGTCAGTTCAACGTCTAGTTTTGATTTACAGTTGGTTGAGTTGTCAACTAACGTACATTCAACATTAAAGCATCAAAATATTTCACCATGTCATTAGATTTAGGTTAAATGAAATCCAATCAGTTTTCCGCGACGATTCAAAGTCATCACATTTCATTTGGGGTTTGAAATGACATGGAAACAACGTTGATTCAACAAGTTTTTGCAGAGTGGGATTTGTCTTGTTGCTGAAGTGCTCCTCTTCTTCACATTTCTTTCTATATGTTCTTTCTTCTGTCTGGTCCTATTGTTTTTCTAAACAATGATTATCATCAGAAGCACCACCAGAGTCGAACTCAGAGCTTATAGCGAATCAAGGCAACCCGACAGAGCCACCACACCACTGCATCATACATCAATTATTCAAACTCTATTGCTTTGTACAAGCAAGCTCTCTGGTGGAGATAGAGAGGGATAGAGAGAGAGGCCTCTTCCTCTGCCTCTGCACAGCCAATTACTTCAAAATGTTTAGTTCATTTATTATTGAAGGCGTAAATCTTGTACAGGTTGTCGGCAGCTGACCCTGTGAGGAGTCTATTGTAACCTGCTTTGATCACGCTCTGCTAGGCTCCACTAGGCTGGCACGGAGCTGCCCTTCCAGCTGTGGCATCCAGCATCCATGTGCAGGGAGCCAGAGGAGGGTAGGGAGGACTGCTGAGTGCTGGGAGGGCTCAGGGTAGCACCAGCTTCTCCACTTTAAGGATCCAAGTGGGTACTTATACTGAACAAAAATGTAAACGCAGCATGCAACAATTTCAAAGATGTTAATGAGTTACAGTTCATATAAGTAAATCAGTCAATTGAAATCAATGTATTAGGCCCTAATCTATGGATATAACATGACTGGAAATACAGATATGCATCTGTTGGTCACAGACACCTTTAAAAAAAGTAGGGGCGTGGATCCGAAAAACTGTCAGTATCTGGTGTGACCACCATTTGCCTCATGCATCGCGACACATCTCCTTCGCATAGAGTTCATCAGGCTGTTGATTGTGGCCTGTGGAATGTTGTCCCATTCCTCTTCAATGGCTGTGCGAAGTTGCAGGATATTGTCCGGGAACTGGAACACGCTGTCGTACACGTCGGTCCAGAGCATCCCAAACATGCTCAATGGGTGACATGTCTGGTGAGAATGCAGGCCATGGAAGTACTGGGACATTTCAGCTTCCAGGAATTGTGTACAGATCCATGCGACATGAGGCCGTGCATTATCATGCTGAAACATGAGGTGATGGCGGCGGATGACTGGCACGACAATGGGCCTCAGGATCTTGTCACGGTATCTCTGTGCATTCAAATTGCCTTTGATAAAATGCAATTATGTTTGTTGTCCATAGCTTGTGCCTGCTCATACCATAACCCCACCGTCACCATGGGGCACTCTGTTCACAACGTTGACATCAGCAAACCGCTCGCCCACATGACACCATACATGCTGTCAGCCATCTGCCTGATACAGTTGAAACCGGGATTCATCCGTGAAGAGCACACTTTTCCAGTGTGCCAGTGGCCATTGAAGGTGAGCATTTTCCAACTGAAGTTGGTTATGACGCCGAACTGCAGTCAGGTCAAGACCCTGGAGAGGACGACAAAAACGCACTCAGATGAGCTTCCCTGAGACGGTTTCTGACAGTTTGTACAGAAATTCTTCGGTTGTACAGACCCACAGTTTCATCAGTTGTCCAGGTGGCTGGTCTCAGACGATCCCGCAGGTGAAGAAGCCGGATGTGGAGGTCCTGGGCAGGCTTGGTTACATGTAGTCTGCGGTTGTGAAGCCAGTTGGACGTACTGCCAAATTCTCTAAACGACGTTGGAGTTAGGCTTATGGTAGAGAAATTAACATTCAATTCTCTGGTAACAGCTCTGGTGGACATTCCTGCAGTCAGCATGTCAGGACATTCCTGCAGTCAGCATGCCAATTGCACGCTCCCTCAAAACTTGAGACATCTGTGGCATTGTGTTGTGACAAAACTGCACATTTTAGAGTGGCCTTTTATTGTCCCCTGCACAAGGTGCACCTGTGTAATGATCATACTTTTTTATCAGCTTCTTGATATGCCACACCTATCTTAGCAAAGGAGAAATGCTCACTAACAGGGATGTAAACAAATGTGTCTAGCAAATTTTTGAGAAATAAGCTTTTTATGCATATGGAACATTTCTGGGTTCTTTTATTTCAGCTCATGAAACATGGGACCAACACTTTACGTTACGTTTATATTTTTGTTCAGTGTAGTTTGTGAGGAAGGTGAGCGATGCTGTTCTTGGTTCCCACCCCACCATCCCCACCCTACAGTAGGTCTCAGTGCAGGGTGGCGCTGATATGCTCACCATGCGGCTTGTTGTCAGGGCAATGGCTGCAGAGTGGCGGGGGGCCTCACATGTGACTCTGGGTTCACCCCTGGCCTGTAGTGTACAGCGTGGAGATGTAATGTAATATCAGCTTGTACAGACGTGGCCTAGAGATACAGGAAGTGTAGCCTTGTAGCTAATGACCTGTACAGCCTTAGTTTAAGATGTTGGAGAAGTAGCCATACAGGAAAGCAGTTTGAACTGTGGAGAGATCCTAAGGCTAATAAAGTTCACAGCCCATGTTGAGGATACTGCAGAGAGAAGGGGACATTGTGATAGTGAGAGGATACTTACTCTATTGTACATACTGTATTAAAAATATGCTACTGTCATAGCTACAAGGCTACTTCCTTTTTATTCCTCTCTTATATTCAGTCTCCTTAATAAGTAAAGTAGCATCATAAATATTATATTGAACTTCAGAAGCGCGGGGACTCAGTCTGCCATATTAAAGCCTGTCTGAGTTATGGATTGCATTTGCCTAAGTAATAACCTGAGTATATGTACTATGTCAAGTATCATTATTAAAAATGCACTCTTTGATTTAGTTTTCTAAAGATATTTACTGTTTGTTTGTGAGTGAGTTTACCCCTATTACACCTTTAAATCACAATAATGTTATCAGACCCGATTTTCACTGATTTTCACCACAAAAAGCCCCCCAAAATTCATTAACAGCGATTTAGCGGTTCAATTGAATGCTGCTTTGCCTTTAAATGGGGTTTAGAGAGGCGCAGGGGGCTGTCACGGGAGATATCTCGCTCTCTGTCTCCTCCGTTTTGGTTGGTGGCCAGTGAGGAGAGGAGTAAGCTGTCTCAAGGATACAGGGCCGGGACAGAGAGAGAGGGGGAGAGAGAAAAGAGAGAGAGGCTGGCTCAAGTAATTGTGTGGCTCCCAGGTGATGAGGGCTTTTATGCCATTAACAGTGTCTATCCCTGCTCACAGTGTGCCAAGTCTTTAACAAGGGACTGCTGCTAATTTCAGAGCTAATATTGAGCCGTTCCACCTCAGAGGCTTCAGCAGGTGCCTGGCCCAGACACAGACAGACAGGGGCGGATTGAGGAGTGGAGGAGAGGAGAGAAAATTACCATTGAACTATAGATTTTTTTTCTTCTTCTGATTGAAGCGAGCGATTACTGGGACAGATCAGGTTCAGGGGAAGGTAGAGGAGATGATGAGCGCTCGTCAAGGAGCCGTCGCCCCCTTCTGAGCCTCTATCTCTCTCCCTCCCTCTCCCGCTCTCTCTCTCTGATTCACTCTCTCTCTCTCTCTCTCTCTCTCCAACGCATCTCTTATCTGTCTCTTTATAGCTACCTGGCTCCCCTCTCACCGCCTTGGCTGGCTGGCTGGGAGACTCAATAAACCATTTTGGGAAGGGAAGTGGGGGAATCTATGTGGCGGGCTGTTGAGAGCAGCTTTGAAGGGTTTTGATGTGGTTGGTTGGCTGGTGAGATACTGGAGAGTATAGATTGACGTCATACACAGACAGACAGCAGAATATATGAGGCGTTTTTTATTCATAAACACACGGATATGTGAGATAGGCAATATTGTTACAGATAAGTTCCCAAGCGTTATTATGACTTATATCTCCTTATTAGTAATTCATATTCGGAAGCAAAAAGACCTCGTTAGAGACACATTACAAATAGAATTGTGTTTTTTTTCCATATAGTATTGACCCCATGAGAAAAGCGGAGAGCAGCAGGGGAGAGTGGGTTAAGTTGAGCCAAAGGTGTACGGTGAGTCACCCTTGTTTCTAGGAAACCATAGACAGAAGTAATGTGGCCAAATATTTAGGAAGAGGTCATCATTTCATGGAGTCTGTGAATGAAGAAACCACATGGAAAAAGTGGTAAGTTCGGTCCCAAAAAATGTACCAAGTCAAATAAATGTATTGTGTTAGAGGTTTCATGAGGCTTGTATCTAAACCAACGATTGTTCTGTACGTCAGTTGGGGTCCTCAATAAGCTTCAATTTGAGGTCCAAAACCTAGCATGAAAGTGCATCCTTGTTTGGGCTAATATAGTCCAAATGTTTGCCTTGGGGTAAATTGAGCCAATGGCCATGGGGTAAGTTGAACCAATGGTTGACCCAATAGCAAGTTGAGCAAATGTAAGTGTTTTCATCCCAGGTGTAATGCAAGGTATGTTGTTATTGTGATGAATGTTGCTGAGTAGCTCTTGTTCTCTGTCTTTGGATATCCCTCTCTTAGCGTACTGTCCAAATGGCACCCTATTCCCTATATAGTGCACTGCTTTTGAAAAGGGCCCTATGGACCTTGGTCAAAAGTAGTGCACTATATAGGGAATAGGGTGCAATTTGAGATGCTGCAGTCTTTTATTTAAAAAATGTTACCCCCTTTTTCGTGATGTCCAATTGGTAGTTACGATCTTGTTTCATCGCTGCAACTCCCTAACGGGCTCGGGAGAGGCGAAGGTCGCGTCATGCGTCCTCCGAAACATGACCCGCCAAACCACGCTGCTTCTTAACACCTGCTCGCTTAACCCGGAAGCCAGCCTCACCAATGTGTCGGAGGAAACGCTGTTCAATTAACGACTGAAGTCAGCTTGCAGGTGCCCGGCCTGCCACAAGGAGTCACAAGAGCGCGATGAGCCAAGGAAAGCCCCTAGCCAAACCCTCCCCTAACCGGGACGACGCTGGGCCAATTGTGCCCTATAGGACTCCCGGTCACGGCTGGCTGTAACACAGCCTGGGATCGAACCCCAGGCTGTAGTGACACCTCAACACTGCGATGCAGTGCCACTCGGGAGTGAGATGCAGTCTTAGAGATAGAGATGAAAGGATGACCCTGCTAAATAAGAGAATGATCCATCATGCTCAAAAGAGTCAACTAGACCAACCCTGGCCTGCTGAACAGTGGAAAAACCTCTACTCTCCTCTACCCTGCTCTGCTCCCTCCCTCCTGTTCCCATAAAGAGGATTTAATAACTGTCTACTTGTTGTTATTAAAGAGACATTGCTTAGCTTTGCTTTGTATTTGTGATCAAGGAACTGTCTGTCAGCCAGACATACGGTAGCTGTTATATAGCTACGTCCAAATCATTTTACCATTGATCATAACTTGATGTTGATATGGTGAATTAACTCAACATTACCCAGAATCCTTTAAATCTCCCACAATCCTCTCTTTCTTTCTCTCGTACAGTGTTGCTGCATCCCAAATGGCACCCTATTGCCTTTATGGTGCACTACTTCTGAGCAGGGCCTTTAAGGCTCTGGTCTAAATTAGTACACTATAAAGGAACTAGGTTGCCATTTGGGATTTAAAAATTGGTGTGTCACACCTTTTAACAGGATTTCCATTAATGGAATGGTATGGCAGAAATGAAGAAGGCTGACTGAGGGTATTGTGTTGGCGCTGGGGCTTTCAGCCACTGCACTTGCCATGTAATCGCATTGCGTCAGGCTTACCTGTAGCTGGCCCGAATGGCTTTATTCACAGCTAACGGGATTTGCCTCGCCCGCTGTGGCGATGGATCCACTGAGCGGGCGGAGCCGCAGTCACTCTGTACTAAGCCTCTTGATGCAACATCACTGCAGACTAACCAGTTGGGCAAACAGAAGACACCAGATCACTGCAGACTAACCAGTTGGGCAAACAGAAGACACCAGATCACTGCAGACTAACCAGTTGGGCAAACAGAAGACACCAGATCACTGCAGACTAACCAGTTGGGCAAACAGAAGACACCAGATCACTGCAGACTAACCAGTTGGGCAAACAGAAGACACCAGATCACTGCAGACTAACCAGTTGGGCAAACAGAAGACACCAGATCACTGCAGACAACCAAGAACCAGAAGACAACCTTCTGATACCAGCAACTCTCCTCACTCCCCACTGTTTTTCCCCATAATCCCTGGGATTCAAACTGGCAACCCCTCGGTCACTAGCTCACCTCTCTAACCTCAGGGCTTCTCGAGTTTTGGCCATCAAGCATTGTGGCTATCAAGATTTCATCATCCCTGCCCCTCACCACCACCATTACAGTGGCTCTCACCACACATCTGCTAGTAGTCATTATGGTTCCGGTGTGCAAGGCTGCAAGCCACATATGCCTCTGATTAGCGGTAGTAACATTTGTTTATTCCTATTTCATACAGTATGTAACAATCAGTTTCCCTGTACTGCAGACCAGTACCAGTTTTCCATGCTTGAGGTAAATGCAAACAACCATATCCGCAGCAAATTAAAGTCAGATATGAATTTAAAAACATTGCAATGCAAATTGAAACTAAAATGTATTGCTGGGCCCCCCAGTCCCACATCCAGGTTTGGATGAGTCCATCGTAAAAATAGAGAAGTTATTGCCTTCGTTCCAAATGGCACCCTAATCCCTACATAGTGCACCACTTTTGACCAGGGCCTCTAGGGAATAGGGTGCCATTTGGGACGTAATCATTTTTCCACAGAGGAGAGAGAGTGAGAGTGCTGGGGGGCTTTAAATTAAAAGCATACAGGAGAGAGACTATTAATCAAGACAGCAGGTAATATCTGATTCTGGTTTCAGTCCCCGGACGCAATTCCTTTTTATTTTATGGACACGCTCCACTAGCATTTCATATTTGGTGTGTGTGTGTGTGTGTGTTTCTGTACCTATGTCTATGCTTGTGTGTGTGTGTGTGTGTGTGTGTGTTGTGTACATTGAAGCTGCCACCCTCCCTCTCCTTGTTCATGGGTACATACAGACAACTCTGTGGTGGGGGAGATTGGAGCGCACTGGGAAACAGGGTCTCTATCCTTCCCAAATGGCACCCTATTCCCTATATAGTGCACTACTTTTGACCAGGGTCCACAGAGCTCTGGTCAAAAGTAGTGCACTGTATAGGGAATAGGGTGCCATTTGGGATGCACCCACAAGCTCCAGTCTGTACAGGCAGCCTGGTGACCTTGGCCATTGACAACTGTCTTCTCAGTCTGCCCTCTCTGTCTACAACCTGCGGGTCTCAAGCAGGCAGAACACAGGACAGCTCTACACCATAAGCACACACACGCACGCTCACACGCTCACACACACACCTGCACATTATACAACCACACCCGATGAGAGATTACACTATTGACTTAAAAGGTTGATATTCACACTCTAAAACCCCGAGGGGTTCTGTGAGTTTAAACTGTGTTCAAACAGTACCACCTGTTACATCTGTTACTGAGACGTTTTGCTTTTGTTGTCAGTGTGGTATAATAAGTTCATGTGTGTGTTTATACCAGAGTCATAACAATTGAGTCGCTCTGCATAAATTAATAAATATATTTATACTAAATTCCTTGAGTGAATCTGATTTACTGCTTTTATGCACTCGGTTTTCTGTCTCTTTTCCTTTGTTGGAGGATTGATTTTTGACTTGAAATGGAACCAATCCCTTGTCCAAACAGCTTGTTGCTAGTTGTGTATTTCATTATGTGGCTGTGTGTGTTTAGTCGTATGCAGTAAGTTTAATCCAACAATAAGACGATTCCCACTGTAATGAAGATATGCAGGCTCAGGGAAGTGATGTGCTGGAGCTATTAAGACTTTACACCCTGCTGCATAGCCACTGTTGATTTAGAATCAGAGTAGCTTTACATAGCCTGAAAGAAAAGGTTATGTTATTTGGGCTTTGAATCAAAGAGCAAAAAATGTAATGGCCAAAAATGATTTATTGTGGTGCATGTTTGGTTTTAGGAAGCAAGTTGAAATCTCATCTTCTCCTCCCATTCAAATGTGTGCGTGACTGTGTGTTTGTACGTATATCTGTTTGTGTATACCACAGGTGGCTGGTGGCACCTTAATTAGGGAGGACAGGCTCATAGTAATGGCTGGAACAGAATAAATGGAATGGTGTTATTGGTCAACTGTTATTGGTCACATGCGCCGAATACAACAGGTGTAGACTTTACCGTGAAATTCTTACCTACGAGCCCCTTCCCAACAATGCAGAGTTAGAAAAAAAAGAATGGAAATAGTTTCCACGTGTTTGATACCACGCCATTCACTCCATTCCAGCCATTACTATGAGCCGTCCTCCCTTCAGCAGCCTCCTGTGGTCTACAGTACGTGTCCACTCTGGCCCATCCCTAATGATAGAATGTGAATTAAAGGATAAGGATAAGCAATCTGTCTCAGTATGAGGCCTTGTTTCCTCCATAAATACTGTCTCCACCAGTGTCTATATTCATGTCCATTCTGCATCATCCTACAAGAAACAGTGAAATAAGCCTCAGTCTTGCTGCTGGGAGCCTGATGGAGCAGCCAGGCGCCCGGATGACCACCCTGAGAAGAGCCATACAGACCCTGACCCTCTGAGCACACACGCACACACACGCTGACCTTCTGAGCACAAGGGAGGACAATGGTAGCTCTCCTCTCAATGTTTCCCCTACCAGTGGTAATCACACCAGCCTGGCAGGCCCACTCCTCCACCTAGTAGATTTCCTAGCCTCCGAGCTGTGGGTGGTGGGTTTTTCAGTACAAAGGGGGATTATTCTCATTCATTAACAGCAGGGTTTCATCCTGCATAATTTGCTGGCTATTATTTCTCCAAATGACCGCATCATTGTAGTTGAATCAATATGTAGCAAGATGGCTGATTAATGCCTTGGCCTGCCTCTCTCTCTTCTCTCTTCATAAGCCTCTCTCGGTCTCTCTCCTCATCTTTATGTTCCCTCCTTTGTGTTACAGCAGGTATTTCATTTAATGGTATCAATACCACAGCGAGAGGTAGAAAAACAACAACAACAGCAACAACAACAACAGAAAGAATGAAAGCTGCAAAACAAAATGAAAACGAGTGCAGATTAATGTATTTTTTGTCCACCTTTTATTATTTCTCTCTCTTAATTCCCTCTTAAGTATTCCAATTTACTCAATCAACAGGTTTTTATTTGTTCTTCCATTGAATTTCCGGGTACTAATTTATGAGTGTTGGTCACAAAGCCTAACAATAATAGATGCAGTAGGTTCAATGTATGAGATGAGCTTCTACAGCCTTGGTGCTACAATGGTTGTTAGTGTGGTACTGTGTTGGTCCAGCAACAACCTTACTAGACCCACTGGGACAGAGGCCTGTTCAATAACATTCACAATTGCCTTTATATTGTTTGAACTTCAAGTGCTTTATTATCATGCACCTGATACAGTTAGTCCTTTTGTGCATTTAGCTATGAAACAGGCACCACACTTGCACACACAGATCACACACACACACACATGAACACACACACACACACACACACACACACACACACACACACACACACACACACACACACACACACACACACACACACACAGACAGACAGACAGACAGCTCTGAGGATATCAATGTCACCTGAGACACAGAGCGTAATGGCAACCTTAATAAGGACAATGGACATCCGTGGCAATAGGCCATCCCCTTCACAGTCTGATAGGATAGTCTGATGTGCAGACAGACCTTAAATGGTATTAAAAGGGAGAAACAACCTTCCAATACAACGATGAACAGTTAGCGTTAACCAAAGAGATATAGAACACTGTTTAATGGAGTTAAAGGAAAATTCCACCCAAAAACGGTATTTGGTATATTGGTGTTTGTTTCATTAGTCTGTTGTTGATATAGTCCCTACATGTTTTGCCATTCAGCAATCAAGTTTTCAAGATATATAACTTTCAAAATACAGAAATATAGCTGATATGATGCATTTTGCAAAATATAATGGAAAACTCAACACCATATGAAGCAAAATGCTGTATTTCTTTATTTTGAAAGTTATATATAACTCAGCAAAAAAAGAAACGTCCTCTCACTGTCAACTGCGTTTATTTTCAGCAAACTTAACATGTGTAAATATTTGTATGAACATAAGATTCAACAACTGAGACAAAAACTGAACAAGTTCCACAGACATGTGACTAACAGAAATGGAATAACGTGTCCCTGAACAAAGGGGGGGTCAAAATCAAAAATAACAGTCAGTATCTGGTGTGGCCACCAGCTGCATTAAGTACTGCAGTGCATCTCCTCCTCATGGACTGCACCAGATTTGCCAGTTCTTGCTGTGAAATGTTACCACACACTTCCACTAAGGCACCTGCAAGCTCCCGGACGTTTCAGGGAACGTCCGGGAGCCCTCACCCTCCGATCCAACAGGTCCCAGACGTGCTCAATGGGATTGAGATCCGGGCTCTTCGCTGGCCATGGCAGAACACTGACATTACTGTCTTGCAGGAAATCAAGCACAGAACGAGCAGTATGGCTGGTGGCATTGTCATGCTGGAGGGTCATGTCAGGATGAGCCTGCAGGAAGGGCACCACATGAGGGAGGAGGATGTCTTCCCTGTAACGCACAGCGTTGAGATTGCCTGCAATGACAACAAGTTCAGTCCGATGATGCTGTGACACACCGCCCCAGATCACGATGGACCCTCCACCCCCAAATCGATCCCGTTCCAGAGTACAGGCCTCAGTGTAACGCTCATTCCTTCAACGATAAACGCGAATCCGACCATCTCCCCTGGTGAGACAAAATCACGACTCGTCAGTGAAGAGCACTTTTTGCCAGTCCTGTCTGGTCCAGCGACGGTGGGTTTGTGCCCATAGGTGACGTTGTTGCCGGTGATGTCTGGTCAAAACCTGCCTTACAACAGGCCTACAAGCCCTCAGTCCAGCCTCTCTCAGCCTGTTGCGGACAGTCTGAGCACTGATGGAGGGATTATGCGTTCCTGGTGTAACTCGGGCAGTTGTTGTTGCCATCCTGTACCTGTCCCGCAGGTGTGATGTTCGGCTGTACCGATCCTGTGCAGGTGTTGTTACACGTGGTCTGCCACTGCGAGGACGATCAGCTGTCCGTCCTGTCTCCCTGTTGTGCTGTCTTAGGCGTCTCACAGTACGGACATTGCAATTTATTTCCCTGGCCACATCTGCAGTCCTCATGCCTCCTTGCAGCATGTCAAATGCACGTTCACGCAGATGAGCAGGGCCCTTGGGCATTTTTCTTTTGGTCTTTTTCAGAGTCAGTAGAAAGGCCTTTTTAGTGTCTTAAGTTTTCACAACTGTGACCTTAATTGCCTACCGTCTGTAAGCTGTTAGTGTCTTGACGACTGTTCCACAGGTGCATGTTCATTAATTGTTTATGGTTCATTGAACAAGCATGGGAAACAGTGTTTAAAGCCTTTACAATGACGATCTGCGAAGTTATTTGGATTTTTACGAATTATCTTTGAAAGACAGGGTCTTGAAAAAGGGACATTTCTTTTTTGCTGAGTTTATCTTGAAAACTTGATTGCTGACATGCAAAACATTTTGGGACTATATCAACAATGGACTAATGAAACAAATACCAAAAGTTAGTTTTTTGGGTGGAGTTTTCCTTTAACAGAATGGTGGTGTTACAACTCACTGAAAAGATAGATGTCACAGCATCATTGAATCTTATGAACTTCGCATGAATGTGTTTCTACTTATAGTACTGTACGTGTTGATGAACACCTGTGATATTGTACAGCTGCTTCGGATTTTTGTTTGACCATCTCATTTAAATAGAGGATAAATGTTGTGAACATGTTAGTGTAGTGTACAGTGCTGCAGTACAAATGCATGCATGTCCTTGGGGGTCTTCAAAAACCATCAGAGTGGAAGTCCTGATCTAGGATCAGGTCTCCCCTGCCCATATAATCATATTCATTATGATCTAAAAGGATAAGCTGATCCTAGATCAGCACTCCTACTCTGATATGTTTAGTGAATATGGGCCCTGGTGTTGTCCAGTCTTGGTGGTATTTATAAATGGGGCCTAACCCTGAACAAGGTTGTTTTTCATAACCCCTCATTGTCTGCCGGGGGTTTGGACAGGTTTGATGACACAGTGTGACCAAGTTGATGAGAAGTTAAATTATGTTACTAAGGAGATAGCATTTTCTATAATGAGAAAGAGAACCTAGTGCACCCTCTCTTTTTACTGCTGCATGGAGAGCCAGAGTCACAAAAGCAATTGATTAGTTTTGGCATTTAGTCCCCCGATCAGTGGTGTCATCCATTTCTTCAGGAGGAGGGCCCTAATCTAAAGTGGCATTTTGCTCTGGCTGCCTTTTCAACACTGATGAAACCAATTACTTCAATCCTAAATGATCATTTGCACACAAGTTTCGGCCGCTTGATGTATTCTCCTTGCCTTCAGAAGTTGAATGGTGGGTGGTTCGCTGATTGGCTACATAGAGTGATATCTTAGACAGCAGGCTCACCAAGGTGTGTCACCTCCATTCAAGATGTCCATTCATTTAATTGGCCAATGACCCTGTGGCTGTTTTATTGTTGTTTGCTGCAGATATCTTATGGGTTTTCTTGAGAAAGACATTAGTTACTGTAAGTTGCCATCTTCTAGTTCATTAAAAGCGACACATGCTTTATTAGCAGTACGTTTAGTCTGGTTTGTGTTATTATAATAATGTTATTATTATACTGTAAGTTACCCCGTCAGTATATAAGTCAAAGCTAATCGACTTAAAATGGATGCTGTCTCCCTCTCTGTTTTGGAACCCTGTTACTCTGAGTAAAGAAATGTCTTGTTCTGTGTACATTTCATATCTCTAATCTTGACTTCTCACAAGTCTTTTCCATTTTTACAATACTAACTGTACTCTGGAGTTCTCTTGTAGACGAGGGAAAGCAGGAAGTGTGAACACAATGCGGCTCTCTGTTCCTACACACAGATCCCTATCAGACACCCCTCACGTTGGTTGATTTCCCCACTGGCATTTCACCGTGTGGGCCATAAGCATTCTATTTTCAAGTAAACACTTACCAACCAGTATGTTTTTTTTTCTCTCCATGATGTCATCGAGATGTGTGTATGGGTGTGGGTTTGTATGATTCAGAATATACAGAGAGTCATTTGAAAATGGTGCAGAAGAATGTGCTGGGGCTGGTGCCACCGTTGTGGATGGTGACTGTAGTGCAGATGATGGAGATGGCTCTCTTTACACAATGATAACTAGGCTTTTCTGGGACTCAATGGGAATGTTAGATTGTGAAGCTGTTCTGCTTGCGCTCCCTACCACTGGTCTCTTTTTAAGCATGGGCATCTGACACCCTAGTGGAAGCAGCATGGTGACCGCTCTGGGATTGCAATGTGAGAACGATGTTAATGCAGTAGTTCAGTATGTGGAGAATGTGGTGTAAAATACAGACTATGTGGTCATCTGCATGTTGCAGAATAAATACAAAAAAATATCTATATAAAAATGAATAATTATTAAATGATTTATATGCAGTATGTAGGGTGCTGGTCACCAACTTAAAAAAGTGATTACCTGAGAAAGGACGGGTTCATTGCAGATTTTTTTAATTTATTGTTGTTATATTTGTTTACGGCAATCAAAATAAAGTTGCCACGTCTGGAGTACAGTATGTGATGTGGAACATAGACGGGGTCGTGACCTCAGAACCAGAACCAAATCCAGCCAGAAGTTAGTGACCTCATCCCTGTCTTGTAAAAGGAACTTAAAAAGCTATTGGGTTGTTCTCGTTGAACTACGACATGATTTAATTTCATGTTTATAAAAAAAATAAAAAATAAAAGTGTTACATTTACTCTGGTAGAACATGATAAATATGTCTGCTGTATGAAGGTCACACAACCCCGGCGCATCAAGAAATATTTGGCAGGCCGACATAATGCTTTCCAAGTTTGCGGAACAAATGAAATTCTGCTGCTCTGTTGCACTTTGCCTCCAAACAACCATTACAACTAGCTTTATATATTGTCTGAGCAGCAGACCATCAAATGGTGTTTTTCTTCTTGCAGAGGAGCGGTCGAGATGATCAAGAACAGCAATCTGCTACTTAGATGTAAAGGCAGAGGGTGCATCTGTATCTGGCAATGAAATTATCCTATTACACTCCTGATGCACACAAAAAGCTAACATAAATTGATCTTGACAACTATGAGCATGGTATTAGTAAGCCACAAGACATTATTTGGCTGAATGAAGGTTGTGGGAAGAGGTGCTTGGTGAATTCTCATTTGAATCCTGCAGACATTGTGAATGTCTAAATTCATGAATTGATTTCTCAAACCTCTTTTGAATCTATGTACTCTATCTAAATACAGCAGTAACCCACTGTCAGAGCGAGGGTGGGCCTTGGCTTGCTCTTTTTTTATTCACGTTTGCTTAATGTTGTTGGTTTTTGTCTTGAATCACTGATAACTAAACGACAAAATAATGTGAAATTATTTTCTTCACCAACAGTCATTTTTCATCTTCAGGGCAGAAACCCTCTCTTCCCTCATCTTTCAAGTCTGTTCTAACAGATTTTGCATTTGTGGTGGTAAAAAATTAATCTAGGTGTCGGCCAGTGGGGAACCCAGAGATTCCTGTGTGATTTATTGGCGACTTAATTCAAAACGGCTTGGGATGATGAACGCCATAGAAAGTTGGGAGTTGTGTTATGGAAGTATGGAACTGCTTCGAGTTCTTCGATATAAAATAAATAACACAGTGACTGAAGGGAACAGAAGTGTTTGACTGGAACGAATCAAGCCAATAGACTATAACCAACCGTACGGCCTTCAATAGGTCATGTGATCTACTGCCGCTGTATAAAGGGCTTGAAAGGATATGCCTGAATACAGTACACTGTAAAGGGGTTAGCATGAGTTTGACAGTAATTTACAGACAGCTTGGTGGCAAGTAAAATGATGTATTTAATATTACAGTACACTCCACTGTAATATAAATACAGTATCAAAGCAATTACTGTGTACTGACACGCAGTACAATATCGTAAAATGGACTGTATTATACTGTAAAAAAAAGTGAATTCTAACTATTTTAAACACATCTATTCTGACACATCTGAGAAATGTGCACCTGCAGTATATTTGTTACTCTTACCAGTTCAGGCAGCTGACATGAATAAATCAATTGAAGTAGAAATATAGAGGAGAAATATCACACTGAGCTCTCAGACAGTGTAAAGTGAGGTCAGTGCAGTATTTGGCCTTTTTGAATATGATCTCATTTTGTGAAACTATTTCAGCTGCAGAGAGAAAGAGAGAGATCTATCTGGGCCTATTGCAGTGTCTTACGTTAAAAAAAGGCAGCAATCTGAAAGTCATTCAGCAGGCTGTCCCGTGAGACCCAAGGCCAAAGCTAATCAGAACTTCGACCCACTTCTAAATTCCAATGACTGAATCAATTGTGCTGAGCGTTCCCACTGGAGTAGAGCAAGTCACTAACGGCCAAGACTGACTGACTTGGTGTGGTTGGTCCTATAGCCCTGTAACCTAGCCTAGCTCCCAAATGGCCCCCTATTCCCTTTATTCATTTTTTAGGGTGCCATTTGGGACACAGACTTAGACTTAGTCCACAGTATGAAAACAGTCAGGTGTCTGAGCTGACAGAGGGGCCAGGGTCATGTTCAATAGGTCACACCGTAGCAAAACATTTTGCAATGGAGAACAACATCTATGTTCTAATTGGACAAGTGCAGGTAGTCCCTCCCCATTTCAAAACGTTTCCTCCTTACTTAACCTGACCCTGGTCTTGCTTGCTTGCTAACTTTCTTATGGCGTCGAATGATGGTATGGCCTTTCTGTTCTTCCTGGTCGAAACCAAGACCCTAACTTTCTGCTCGTCTCCCTCCTAGTTTCAGAGTGTTGCAAAAAGTGTTGTCCCTACTGAACACAACCCTGGTCCTAACTCCTGTCTCTTCTCCTGTCCTCACCAGGTTGCAGGCTCTGAGGAAGGAGAAGTCCCGGGATGCGGCTCGCTCGCGGCGGGGGAAGGAGAACTTTGAGTTCTATGAGCTGGCCAAGATGCTGCCCCTGCCCGGGGCCATCACCAGCCAGCTGGACAAGGCTTCCATCATCCGCCTCACTATTAGCTACCTGAAGATGAGGGACTTCGCCAACCAGGGGGACCCACCATGGAACCTGCGCATAGAAGGCCCACCACCCAACACCTCCGTCAAAGGTAAGCTCCTTCTCCACCATGGTCCAACTACCCACAATTTAGTTCAGTTCAGTCTAGTTCAGTACCAACAGTTTCCATCAATGGTCCACTCACCTTACCAACTGTACAGTGATGATATCTCTCTTTATCTGAGCATTAAAATACTGTGACATTAAAAGGATACTTTGGGATTTTGGATACTTCCCCAGAGTCAGATGAACTTGTGGATTCCATTTTTATGTCTCTGCGTCCAGTATGAAGGAAGTTAGAGGTAGTTTTGCGAGCCGATGCTAGCTAGCGTTAGCGCAATGACTGGAATTCTATGGGTATCTGCTAGCAGTTCATCTGACTCTGGGGAAGTAGATAAAGGGCCTCATTGCCAAAATCCAGAAGTATCCCTTTAAGGTGAAACTGTACATTCAATTATTATGTGATGTAAAATGTCAACGTTCATTTTTCATGTTTTACTGTACTCAGCCTACACACAATATTAGACTGGTAGGGAAATGAGGCACTCTGGTGACTGTCGTCTGGTCACAAATATTCAAAAAGTAAACATTTAACTTTGATAAATGCAGCTTTGCGCCTAGTACATGCAGCAATACTGAATCCAAATGTAACTGAATTTGCCTTTGAAATGGGGTATTTGTACAGTGCACTTAAAGGAGATACAGCTCTGTATATTTTAAAAGGGTATGCTGGAGTAGGAATGACCGTAAACATTAAAGTAAATTGCAGAAATGTTCAGTCAATGCACAATGTTTGCTCTGCACACACACACACACACACACACACACAGACAAACACACAGACACACACACACACACACACAGACACACACACACACACACACACACACACACATACACACACACACACCCACACACACACACACACACCAGATGGCATCATTGTTGTCTGCCTTTGAAAAGACACATGCATTTTAATGAGAAAATGTATACGGCAGAATTATTTGGGTTCGAGCATCCTGCTAGATTTCCTAGTAACACAGCTAAGACCTATAGCCCACACTTTGCATTCAATCAAAGATGATTACACGATGCTGCCAGGAGGATTGAACCACCACCGTTTTACATTTGGATATTTTAATGACTACACACACCAAGGTGACGTCTACCCTACCTCTGTCTACCTCTGTAGAACAATGCTCTCACCCTCCGCTGCATGTCCTGTCCTTCCATCCTATCGACAGACAGATAGTGCCAGTCTGAATTGAATCACTAACTCACCACATTTTATTTGCACTACATTCTGAAAAGAGCGGCGTATTGATCCCATTCTTTTTGTTGCTGTGCATCGCCGGTAGCTAATGGAGACGGCTGACCATCTCCCTCTGCCCATGAATCAGTGTTATTTCTGAATAGGCTACATTAGATGAGTCTGACCCAAGCTTCCACAGCTCCCAGCGTGCCAGACACACAGCTGGCGGAAGAGCATGGTTTACAGATGTTACACACACACACACACACACACACACACACACACACACACACACACACACACACACACACACACACACACACACACACACAAAGGAGCCAGGTTTGTCAATGCACTGTGTAATATGGCAGGGAAGGAGGGGTTAGGAGGGAGGGGGCATATGCTAGGTTATTGTACCAGAAGAGAGAGCGGAGAGGAAAGGCCAGGATCATTTCTCTTCAGGGTTGTTTGTGCAACACAGATCAAGGTTAGCCGCACACAGCAGCAGAATAATATTGTTTCTGATACATGGCCGGCCCAGTTCATTTGGCAGGCCCAGTCTCTCAATCAATTTGCCTTGTGCCTTAACATACACACCCGTGTAGGTGTTACCATGAATATGTTATTATAGGAAATTTGCTGCAGGAGAAAACTGAGCCAGCTTCTGACAAGACATTTCGACTTAATAACTGATGATTGTAACCTTTAGGGAAATCTCAGTAGCACTGCGCCGGTTTTGTAAATTCACTCTGGTTTTGGAATGGATCTTTGCTTCGGGAAAATTCTCATTCTTTCTTTTTTTATTATTTTCTATTTTTGTTCAGAATAAAGCATGGGTTATAGGTGGCGTTTGGACGGCGGTGATGTCTGTCTGAGTTGCCAAACGTCCTTAGAACAGCCTCTAGTGTGAGGAAGCTTGGATAAGTAATAAAAGCGGTAGCCGATATTACTGGCATCGGAGCTAAAAGAATTTGACCTCCACTTCTCTCCAAACATTGTTGATTTATTATCGTAACTTCTCGCCTCTCCTCTCTCGCCGCTCTCCTTTCTCTCCTCTTTGCCTTCTAGTGACCTTTACTGTAATTGACCCATCAACTAATTTTTTCTGAGCGTTTTAACCGGAATTTGCTAGTCTCTGTCAGAGGCGGTTCACATCTGTTGAAGGACACTGCACAAACAAGCATGACCTTTCTCTTGTTTGGCGGCTGGCGCACGCCTCCTGACCCCCTCCAACCCCTCCACCACCTGGCCATATTATTATTCATGCATGCAGAGCAGAGAGGCGCAGAGCAGAGAGGAGCAGAGCAGAGGAACAGAGCAGAGAAGAGCAGAGCAGAGCAGAGAGGAGCAGAGCGGAGAGGAACAGAGCAGAGAGGAGCAGAGCAGAGAGGAGCAGGGCAGAGAGGAGCAGAGAGGAGCAGAGAGGAGCAAATCAGAGAGGAGCAGAGCGGAGAGCAGTCACCAAAATGCCACACTTTACGAACAGCAAGAAATCAGATGGCTCAACAACAACAAAAATGCTCAGAGACCGTCTTGCACAAATCATATTTGTACTATACAGTACATACAGTACATTAAATGTCTACTTGTTTACTCTGTGGTTTTCTGAATTTTTGTAGGACATACAGTACCAGTCAAGAGTTTGGACACACCTACTCATTCAAGACATCAAAACTATAAATTAACACATATGGAATCATGTAGTAACCAAAAAAGTGTTAAACAAATCAAAATATATTTTATATTTGAGATTCTTCAAAGTAGCCACCCTTTGCCTTGATGACAGCTTTGCGCACTCTTGGCATTCTCTCAACCAGCTTCATGAGGTAGTCACCTGGAATGCATTTAAATTATCAGGTGTGCCTTGTTAAAAGTTAATTTGTGGAATTTCTTTCCTTCTTGATGCGTTTGAGCCAATCAGTTGTGTTGTGACAATGTAGGGTTGGTATACAGAAGATAGCCCTATTTGGTCAAAGACCAAGTCCATATTATGCCAAGAACAGCTCAAATAAGCAAAGAGATGCAAAGAGAAACAACAGTCCATCTTTACTTTAAGACATGAAGGTCAGTCAATCCGGAAAATGTCAAGAACTTTGAAAGTTTCTTCAAGTGCAGTCGCAAAAACCATCAAGCGCTATGATGAAACTGGCTCTCATGAGGACCGCCACAGGAAAGGAAGACCCAGAGTTACTTCTGCTGCAGAGGATAAGTTCATTAGAGTTAACTCCACCTCAGATTGCAGCCCAAACAAACGCTTCACAGAGTTCAAGTAACAGACACATCTCAATAACAACTGTTCAGAGGAAGAGGAGAATGCGTGAATCAGGCCTTCATGGTCGAATTCCTGGAAAGAAATCTGTCCTTTGGTCTGATGAGTCCAAATTTGAGATTTTTGGTTCCAACTTCCGTGTCTTTGTGAGAGTATGTGAATGGATCATGTCAGTGATTTATTTAGAATTCAAGGTACACCTAACCAGCATGGCTGCCACAGCATTTTGCAGCAATACGCCATCCCATCTGGTTTGCACTTAGTGGGACTTTAATTTGCTTTTCAACAGGACAATGACCCACCATACCTCCAGGCTGTGTAAGGGCTATTTTACCAAGAAGGAGAGTGATGGAGTGCAGCATCAGATGACCTGGCCTCCACAATCACCTGACCTCAACCCAATTGAGATGGTTTGGGATGAGTTGGACTGCAGAGTGAAGGAAAAGCAGCCAACAAGTGCTCAGCATATGTGGGAACTCCTTCAAGACTGTTGGAAAAGCATTCCAGGTGAAGCTGGTTGTGAGAATGCCAAGAGTGTGCAAAGCTGTCATCAAGGCAAAGGGTGGCTTCTTTGAATAATAATGATTTTAATAACACTTTTTGGTTACTACATGATTCCATATGTGTTATTTCATAGTTGTGATGTCTTCACTTTAATTCTATAATGTAAAAAATAGTAAAAATAAAGAAAAACCCTTGAATGAGTAGTTTGTCCAAACTTTTGACTGGTACAGTATAAGGATTTATAATTTACTATCGGAATCCAAATGGTGAGAATAACTTCACTGAAGGATGGGGGAATTTGTCCACGTGACTGACTGTGTCAACTGAATAGGCCACAGTGTTGTTTGGTATCCAATGATAGCTTTGTGTTAAATTAGGGGTCAACTCTAGTCTGATACCAAACTTGAAGTCCTCCTGACTTCAAGAGTCTGGAAAGGCTGTTTCGATGTGGACGGCGCGCTGCGTTGATAATGAAGGGGACTGTGCTTTTACTGGTTGGTTCTCCTCGGGCGGCAGGTAGGCTAGCGGTTAGAGTGTTGGGACAGTAACCGTTCAAATCCCTGAGCTGGCAAGGTGGGAAAATCTGCTGTCCTGCCTTTGAGCAAGGCAGTTAACAACCCCAGGAAATAAAACATTAGAGAGAACCAATCAATGTGTTTGCTCAGTTTCGGACCGAATATTGCATTATCAAACAGCTTCCAGTCCAAACCAGTGACTCAAAGGTCTTCATCGCTGGGTCGCATCAGCCAGGCTATCAAGGATCATCTTCAAAGAGGAACCAACCAGAGAGGCTGTCTATTCTCTTTGTCTATGTGTGGGCTTGTCCTATTTGATTTCCATCAAGCTGTTCGTGCTGAGTGTCAGTCTCCTGGATGTCCCCTGCACATTAAGAATCTTAGCTTGTTTCCCAAATGGCACCCTATTCCCTATGTAGGACCTCGGTCAAAACTAGTGCACTACATAGGGAATAAGGTGCCATTTGGAACAGTTGTGTTAATTACAGAGAGAAGAGAAGCAGCAGTGGGATTTCTGTAGTTATGGTCCATCCAGCCCTTTCAGATTTGATGGTTTCAGTACTTAGCCTGCTGCTATCACTAATAGTCTCCTCCATTATGGCTGGAATGACCAAACATAACTTATTTTACATGATGGCAATATGTTTCCCACTTTGATGTTTTGCAAAGGAAAATGCTCCATATCAGGAAATGCAAGCCAAACAAAATGGATATGAAGTTTATACTGTTTATGGTTATAATTAAACATTCAGTTCATACATATTCAAATAATCCGCTTGAGAAATGAACATTCTTTTTTAGAACAAATGAAAAAGTGGACCACTGTGCACTTCTCACAAGTGTTGTACCTGTCACTTGGTGTTTTTCTTATTTAACTCAGCTGCAAAGCAACTATTAAAAGAATGGAATCAGTGCCAAAAGCCCATGTACTTGCTCCAAAGGACACGTTTTTGTCAGTGACTTTTCACATTGACCTTGAGGTGTCTGAGGTCTATGCACGCTGCCTTCTCTACTTCACAGTCTAGCCTCCTCCCTCCCTCCCTACCCAGCACTATAGATATTATATCAATCCTTTTCCCACCAAATAATAAACCCCTTCCCATTGCCACTACTTGGGGGATATTACCAATCTACCACCCACCTGATCAAGGGGGTAATGTAATATGAACTACTATAACTCTACATGTCAAATTGTGTTAAACACGTTATCTGGTTGAAGCCTTTGACCACCTGGCAGAGCGATCTAGCTGTAATCCCTAAGTGGCCAAGTCCCTCCATATGAAGGGCTTTTGGGTGAGCAGGTTGGCGCTGAAGAGGGCACTGATTAAAGTACACTTTCCCTGTTGCCCATTGTGCCATGTGCATTGTTGATGGTAATGAGGGAATTAATGGGATCCGTCCCAAATGGCACCCTATCCTTATATAGTGCACTACTTTTGACCAGAGCCCTATAGGTGTCCCTATGGTCCCTGGTCAAATCTAGTGCACAATTAAGGGAACAGGGTGCCATTTGGTATGCAACCGATGGTGTTTGCATCACAATAGACACTCAGGACACAGAAAATAAATTTGGCATTAATGCACCTTTTGGAGAAATGGCAGCTTGTATAGACACACACAGGTTAGTTAGTGTATAATAGTAGAGGAACTGCATGGACTAAACAGCTTCCTATATTTCTCTCTCAATTAATATATGGATAGTAATTTGCCCAGCTGTGAGTGTGAGATGTTCGATTCCCCAGTCGTGGTGTAAGAAAAATTGAATGACAGTGAGCAAAACAGCAGTAATTATAAAAGTAATTACTAAATGCTGATGATGCCCATAGGCTTTGCATAACTAAATTTAGAAGAGGAAATTGCTTTTGGCTGCATTGGAAGGCTGGTGGGCATGTTTTTGTTATTTTCTTTATTTATTTTATTATGCACAACCAAGAAAAGTAATTGCCATGGAAACAATTACTTGTACACCTTTTTGTGGGCACAAACAGCTCTGGGAAGCATTGTTGTTGAACAATGTCTTTTAATGAAGGAGAATAGTGTAGTCACTTTGTTTATATTTCTTAACAGATAACAATTAAATGGAACACTGGGAGGGCAAAAGAGTGTGGTTGAATACGAGTCATTTTCTTAGGAAATAAGACATGACTTTTTTACAAGATGTTTTCTCTGGGACATGAAATCACATAGAGGTTTGTGTGCCTAGTCTTTCTTAATGAAGAGTCTCTGTGTGCTACTGTGTAACTGGTCCTAATGGCCTATTTCACTCATCAATGGAGACAACAAAGCAAAGGTTTCCACTTGCCAGTAGCTTAGTAGCTGTATGAAACTGCACTTCAGAATGCCTGTGTGTGTGTGTCTATGTGTGCTTATGATATGCATGTTTGTATGTTGAGTGCATTTTTGTTCTGAACTTGTATTATCAAAGCGTTACTTCCTACACAACATGATTACTGTAAACTTTGTTTTTCAAAGAAGTTGCAGACCCTTGTGGGACGATTGTAAAAAGATCAAGGGTTAAAAGCATTTATTTTATTACAGTACATGGCCTACTGTAGCTGCGTTAGTTGCTCATGTAACCAGGCACTATACCTTGCGTCGGTGGGCTCAGTAATTAGTGCTTCTGCAAATGGTCCAGTAATGGAGAAATAAATCAGAGGGACAGTTGGAATGAATATGGAAAGGCTTGTTTCTAGCGTTGTGACTGGCCGTTTAGTCAGCTGGACCTAATACCCACACAAAGTGGTACAAATCACCACCGTGGGTTTACATTATAGAGCCCAGAGTAGAGCAGAGCCTTCACATGGCCCTCTCACATCGCCCAGCCATGAAGGTCTCAGCTCTCTACTGTAGCCAAGGTCCTTATCCCAAGGACAACAACGGTCGTGGAAAATAGATTAAAGACTTGTCGATAAATCAGGAAATACAGAGGTGTAGCCTGAACTGAGAAATGATGCAGAAAATAATGACATTGTGTAGGATGCAGTAAGAGTAGTCGCAGTAGGCTACAACAAGGTACTCTGAAACATACTGTACGACCGGGATGGAGGAGTCATTTGGCAATGTACCGTACTGGTCTGTATTGGCCTTATCGGTCCTGAACTGCTCCACGGCCACAGCCTCTGTCAGTAGAACAGGCTAGACAGATGACAGGCTGCTCTCTGGATGAAGTGCAGTCCGTTTGAAGTGCAATGTCTAAAAGCACAGCACGAAGGCTCAAATCAAGTGAAGGACATGTACCATTACAACTAATGTCCTTAATAATCGTGTTAGTCTAGTCCCTCTCAGTACCAGACAAATGGAACATTATTGGCTTATGGAGCCTGCAGTAAATAATTTAGTTTCCAATATTCAGCCTGCTTTGACAGTAAATTAAAATGACATGAAAAGAGCTTGTTGAACAAAGAAAGTATCCAATCAAATGTAATTGTCTTGACTACGGCAGCAGTAATGCGTTTCATAATTAAGCCAAGTTGTCTTGGTAGCTTTACAACCTTTCGCATGAATCAAAATGTCCAAAATAACTCTGTGATACTGTTTCTTTTAAAACATTACAGTGCCAATATCCTTTGACTGGGCAGATCTTCCTCTGTGTGTACAGGCTAGTCTAACATGGGGTCCAGTCAGTCCGTCACTTCACTATTAATTGATCGAAACTAAATCATGTGGGCTTGCTCTGCTCTCACCACCTTTACTGTTGATTTATCCCTCTGACAAAGGTAAACTCCAGCATTGACTAATGCAGCGCTACATTAATGGATGGGTGTAAAGAGAGAGGAGCGTGAAAGAGACAGATACAGGGAGAAAGCGAGAGAGAATGAATGAGAGAGAGAGAGAGAGAGAGAGAGAGAGAGAGACAGGAGGGAGAGAGAGAGAGAAGAGAGAGAGAGAGAGAGAGAGAGGGAGAGGGAGAGAGAGAGAGAGAGAGAGGGGAAGATGAGAGAGAGAGAGAGAGAGAGGGAAGAGAGAGAGATAGAGAGAGAGAGAGAGAGAAGAGAGAGAGAGAGGGAGAGAGAGAGAGAGAGATAGAGAAGAGAGAGAGAGAGGATGAGATAGAGAGAGAGAGTGGAGAGAGAGAGAGAGAGAAGATGGGGAACGAGCAGGAGGAGCAGCGAGAGAGAGGGAGAAGAGGAGGAGGAGAGAGGGAGAGAGAGAGAGAGAGAGAGAGAGGAGGGAGAGAGAGAGAGAGAGAGTGGGTAGAGAGAGGGGAGAGAGAGATAACGCGAGAGAAGAGAGGGAGAAGAGGAGGAGAGAGAGAGAGAGGCGGCGAGAGAGATAGAGAGTAGAGAGAGAGAGAGAGAGAGGGAGGGACAGAGAGAGAGAGAGAGAGAGAGAGAGAGAGAGGGAGAGAGGGAGGGAGAGAGAGAGAGAGGGAGGGACAGAGAGAGAGAGAGAGAGAGAGAGAGAGAGAGAGACTTTAGGTACTATGTCAGGTGAAGGTCAGAGAGGGCTCTGGCCCCTGAAGTGTTTGTGACGGTTCCTCCCACTCATACAGGACACAAATGACTCCCCTAATCATCCAATTTAATCGCACCATTTTCTGCCCCTCAATAGCCAGGCCTGGACTTAATCACTCTGTTTGCTTGCTGTCGCAAAGACCCTCATATCGAAACCAATGAATTTCTACAATTTAAAACGCATACAGCGGGGGGAGTTCGAGGGGATGCGTGCGGCGATAGAAAAGACATTGGCAGGGGTCTGAAAAACCAGCCAATTCATGCGTGAAGCATTTAGCTATTGCCATCTCAACCCATGACTAACAGTTTTCGGTCACCCGTTTCATTTATTAATGTCTATAATAAGCCCCTCTCTGATAACAGCCTTCTCTAAAAGCATTTTCTCTCTCTCTCTGTCTGCCTTGCTAAAATGTTGTGGTGTTGATATAATTTGGCCCGGCGCAGATTAAGCTCGAGGACGAAGGTGAATTGACTGCACCTGCCCTTTAATGAGGAGTGATAACAAGGCCGGTGGCGGGGGCATGCACAGTGGGGGTGTCTCCCAAGTGGCACTCTATTCCCTACATTCCCTAGGAGGCCTGGCCAAAAGTAGTGCACTATATTGGGAATCGGGTGCCATTTGGGATGCAGGCTGGGATAGCATTGGACTCGGAGTGGGCCCGCCAGCATAGCCTCCACATGGCAACATCATAGTCATTGTTACCCAGGGATGTGTTGATGTGTTGGAGTCAGACAGGGAGAGAAGAGGAGTGAGCATCACCCAGCCCTTCTGAAAGGCCACAGAGTGGGGGGACAGGAGGTCCAGCTCCAGGGTGCATAGACAGACGGATGGACCGACGGGCAGGCAGGCAGAACGACAGACAGCTCCTCAGTACAGTGTCCATGAGGTCACCACCATTGGGACCGCAGCCCAGTCAATCAACAGATAGCCCCAAGGCGTCCAGCACAGCTTGGCCCCCAGCCTCACAAACACATACACACAGATGCACACGTACACGCAAATGCAGACACACAGACGCACACACAAACACACACACACACCGCCATCTCCCTCCTGACCACCACCAGCCTGTGCTAATGAGAATGTATATGTATTCATGAATAAAACATGAAGTCATTGTTTTTATTGTTAAGGAAGCCGCTTCGCCACTAGTAGCCAGAATGTTGATGCTGTCCACTGCTTTGAAGTCTCTGCCTGAATTTGTAAGCAACGTTTTGATGACTTATTGTAGCCATTTTGAACACTTACACCCTCTGCCACTCTCCAAATCATCTAAGTAGGATAGTAGTTTAGTTTAAAGAACATCACTTAATTTAAGTTCCACAAGTCTCCAAGGACCAAAAGATTCATTTGCGGTTTCCTGTCAATCATTTTCTTGAATATACACTTTTTGTAATTGAATTAGTGTGAGGAGGGTGGGGGTTTGGGAAATGGAGTTATAAGGATTATAGGCTTGACAGGGATAGTGTTGCAAATTGACTTTTGAGTCCTTGTAAGGAAGTAGATTTTGAAAGCAGTCCAGCTTGCATTAACCTTGGAAGAGAGAAATAATAATAAACCCACTGCACTTTTTTCAAGACATCAACAATGTACGTTCAGGATCGGAAATGTATGTGTTCATGTATTTTGTCAGGTAAAAACAAAGCTAAATGGACGAGGCGTCGTTGGGCGGGTCCAAATGGCACCCTATTCCCTATATAGTGCACTATGGAGAACAGTGTGCCATTTAGGATGCGGCTGTACATGTACTGTAGTTCTGTATCGGCGCGTACTCTCAGAGCAACACGCCAAGCCAATTACTGGCGAAGAAGAAAGATGTGAGCGTCATGAGAAGTCTTCTAAGCCCTTCTTTAGAGGCGTTGATCCCCATTGTTTAGCTGGGGTCAGGAGGAGCATGTTCTCCTGATTAATAACATCTTTCTTTTCTTCTCCAACGACTTGTTTGGGATGTCATCTATGAAGGAGATGCATCTCAGCAGTCAGACAGAGCACTGAGAGAGCAGCAGTCTAATTGTCACAACTAGAGTGTCACCCCCCCTCCTCTTCCTCCGTTTTTACATCCTCTCATTTGTCTTAACACAGCAGCGATCAGTGTTCCTTCCTGCCTCTCCTCTCTGCGCCGTGGCAACGAGACACCAGAAACACACGCACTGACGCCGTAAAGGAGCTGATGCCATTAAATGATATCAACATCAAGGCGGCAGTTTGATTTAGATTTTTTTTTTTGTGGGGGTGGGGGGGCTACGGCATTTTCAAATTATGCAGATCCCTTAATTAAACTCAGCCAACGAGCTGTTTGACTTTTTTTTTTGTCTGTAGCCTAGCCTGTTGGTCTGCTGGAATTTGCATGTCTTTGGATGTTACACAGCTTTCTCTAGGCTCTCAGTGTAATATAACACTCTCAGCAAACTGGAAAAATTCCCCAAACATTAGCTACGATTCCCGTTCTAGTTAGGATTTTATCTAACATTAGTTTGATAAAATGTAAAAAAAAAAAAAAAAAATTATTTAAAAAAATAACGTTAGCAATAAAATATCCTTGGAATGTTCCCTTAAAATTCACAAAAATGTTGTGCACAACATCTGTAACAACCACCACAGAACATTCCCCAAACGCTCTCATTAGGTTTCCAGGTAATGTAATGTTTTTAGAACATGCTGCCCGCAGTAAAATGTGAGAGCAATGTTCTGGGAACGTTCTTGCAGCAGCAGTTTTTGTGTTATTAGAACATTTGCTCTGGGAACTTTTGCAGACCACTTTTTCTTGCTGGGCACTCGCTCTAGTTTTGGTGCTGACCTCATAGATGAAAATCCCCTTTAGTCTGTATCGTAAAGTCGTGGCAAAAGTGAAACTACACTATCTACAAAGACAACAACATATGTATATACTGTATTCCACTCATCACTCTGCACACCTCCCTATCCCATCTGGACAAGAGGAATATCTATGTAAGAATGATGTTTATTGACTATAGCTCAGCATTCAACACCATAGTACCCTCCAATCTCATCATTAAGCTCGGGGCCCTGGGTCTGAACCCCGCCCTGTGCATCTGGGTCCTGGTCTTCCTGACGGGTCGCCCCCAGGTGGTGAAAGTAGGAAACATCACCTCCACTCCGCTGATCCTCAACACTGGGGCCGCACAAGCGTGCATGCTCAGCCCCCTCCTGTACTCCCTGTTCACCCATGACTGCGTGGCCACGCCTCCAACTCAATCATCAAGTTTGCAGAAGACACAACAGTAGTAGGCTTGATTACCAACGATGACGAGACAGCCTACAGGGAGGAGGTGAGGGTTCTGGGAGTGTGGTGCCTGGAAAACAACCTCTCACTCAACGTCAACAAAACAAAGGAGATGATCGTGGACTTCAGGAAACAGCAGAGGATGCACCCCCTTATCTACATCGATGGGACCGCAGTGGAGGTGGAAAGTTTCAAGTTCCTTGGTGTGCACATCACTGACAAACTGAAATGGACCACAGACACAGACAGTGTGGTGAAGAAGGCGCAACAGAGCCTCTTCAACCTCAGGAGGCTAAAGAAATGTGGCTTGTCACCTAAAACCCTCACAAACTTTTACAGATACACAATTGAAAGCAGCCTGTCGGGCTGTATCACGCCTGGTATGGCAACTGCACCGCCCCCAACTGCAAGGATCTCCAGAGGGTGGTGCGGAATACTCAACGCATTACCGGGGGAAAACGACCCGCCCTCCAGGACAACTAAAGCACCCGATGTCACAGGAAGGCCAAAAAGATCATCAAGGACATCAACCACCCGAGCCCTGCCTATTCACCCCACTATCATCCAGAAGGCGAGGTCACTACAGGTACATCAAAGATGTGACCGAGACCCTGAAAAACAGCTTCTATCTCAAGGCCATCAGACTTTTAAACATCCATAACTGTCCACTTTAAGGAATGGAACACTAGTCACTTTAATAATGTTTACATATCTGGCATTACTCATATCATATCTATATACCGTTTTCTATACTATTCTACGGTATCTTAGCCACTTAATGTTTACATATCTGGCATTACTCATCTCATATGTATATACTGTTTTCTATACTATTCTACGGTATCTCATTCACTTAATAATGTTTACATATCTTGCATTACTCATCTCATATGTATATACTGTATTCTATACTATTCTACTGTATCTTAGTCCGTTCCGCTCTGACATCGCTTGTCCATATGTACAGTTGAAGTCGGAAGTTTACATACACTTAGGTTGGAGTCATTAAAACTCGTTTTTCAACCACTCCACAAATGTCTTGTTAACAAACTATAGTTTTAGCAAGTCGGTTAAGACATCTACTTTTTGCATGACACAAGTAATCTTTCCAACAATTGTTTATAGACAGATTATTTCACTTATAATTAACTTTATCACATTTCTAGTGGGTCAGAAGTTTACATATACTAAGTTTACTGTGCCTTTAAACCGCTTGGAAAATTCCAGAAAATGATGTCATGGCTTTAGAAGGTTCTGATAGGCTAATTGACATCATTTGAGTCAATTGGAGGTGTACCTGTGGATGTATTTCAAGCCCTACCTTCAAACTCAGAGCCTCTTTGCTTGACATCATGGGAAAATCAAAAGAAATCAGCCAAGACCTCAGAAAACAAATGTAGACCTCCACAAGTCTGGTTCATCCTTGGGAGCAATTTCCAAACGCCTGAAGGTACCACATTCATCTGCACAAACAATAGTACGCAGGTATAAACACCATGGGACCACGCAGCCATCATACCGCCCAGGAAGAAGACACGTTCTGTCTCCTAGAGATGAATGTACTTTGGTGCGAAAAGTGCCAATCAATCCCGAACAACAGCAAAGGACCCTGTGAAGTTGCTGGAGGAAGTATCTATATCCACAGTAAAATGAGTATTATATCAATGTAACCTGAAAGGTCGCTCAGCAAGGAAGAAGCCACTGCTCCAAAACCGCCGTAAAAAAAAGCCAGACTACGGTTTGCAACTGCACATGGGGACAAAGATCAAGTCCTCTGGTCTTATTAATTAAAAATAGAGCTGTTTGGACATAATGACCATCATTATGTTTGGAGGAAAAAGGGGGAGGCTTGCAAGCTGAAGAACACCATCCCAACCTTGAAGCCTGGGGGTGGCAGCATCATGTTGTGGGGGTGCTTTGCTGGTGCACTTCACAAAATAGATGGCATCATGAGGACGGAAAATGATGTGGATATATTGAAGCAACATCTCAAGACATCAGTCAGGAAGTTAAAGCTTGGTCACAAATGGGTCTTCCAAATGGACAATGACCCCAAGCGTACTTCCAAAGTTGTGTCAAAATGGCTTAAGGACAACAAAGTCAAGGTATTAGAGTGGCCATCACAAAGCCCTGACCTCAATCCCATAGAATATTTGTGGGCAGAACTGAAAAGGCGTGTGCGAGCAAGGAGGCCTACAAACCTTACTCAGTTACTCAGGAGGAATGGGCCAAAATTCACCCAACTTATTGTGGGAAGCTTGTGGA
Organism: Salmo trutta; assembly: GCF_901001165.1. NCBI lineage: Eukaryota > Metazoa > Chordata > Actinopteri > Salmoniformes > Salmonidae > Salmo > Salmo trutta. The sequence goes on along the minus strand of NC_042989.1, from coordinate 9,806,693 downwards.
AGGCTACCTGAAACGTTTGACCCAAGTTAAACAATTTAAAGGCAATGCTACCAAATACTAATTGAGTGTATGTAAACTTCTGACCCACTGGGAATGTGATGAAAGAAATAAAAGCTGAAATAAATCATTCTCTCTACTATTATTCTGACATCTCACATTCTTAAAATTAAGTGGTGATCCTAACTGACCTAAGACAGGGAATTTTTACTTGGATTAAATGTCAGGAATTGTGAAAAACTGAGTTTAAATGTATTTGGCTAAGGTGTATGTAAATTTCCGACTTCAACTGTAAAGAGTCTTAATTCATTCCTACTTAGATTTGTGTGTGTTGGGTATATGTTGTGTAATTTGTTAGACATTACTTGTTAGATATTACTGCACTGTTGGAGCTAGAAGCACAAGCATTTCGCTACACCACCAATAACATCTGCAAATCACGTGTATGTGACCAATAACGTTTTATTTTATTTGAATTGAAAAACGTTCACGGGATGTTTACGTCATGAAACGTTTTCAGGGAAGATATGATGCACTATTGCTGCAGCATTGCAGTATATTTTCCTTACATTTTAGCTTTAGTTTTAGGTCAAAGTATAGAGCCACCACACAGTGGAAACAAACTCTGGTACTATTTCATTACTGTGGTGGGTAGAGTACAGCAGCAGCAGTGTTATCTATCCAACCCGAGCCAAGGTATCACCTCTCCCCATCAGGATAAATCCCTGTAGGCCTATCAGCCATTCCCATCAGTACAGAGTACAGTCTGTCTTAGCTGCTCTATGAGGATCATACATCATACTGTACTGTACCTCGTTGGGACGACTCCAGTTCTTTTCTACTGTTCTTATCAGATATCTCCCCCATCTCACCTCAGGACCAATGGCTAATAACAAAAAGCTACAGCTCCCTCCTCTCAACCAGATGTACGGGAGCCAAAATCATTTCATGTCTTATTTCATTCACTTTCTTATATTATGTAAAACTGACGTCAACCCTAGTCAAAGGGAACAGACTAGAAATATCCCGTCTCCGGCTGTGTGAATGTGTGCAATAATTATCTATCCATGGCGTCGTTCAATGTCTCTGTTGACATAATATGGCGGTGGGAGGCGGGCTAGATTAAAATTTAAACCCAAACAGGCATTGCGAAATGACACAACTCCATACAAGATTCATGATGATTCTCTTGTCTTCCCTTGGACAAGAACAGCTTGAGGAACCCAATCCCAATAGAAAACGAAAGAAAGTACTTAATTGACAATTTCTTGAAAATGGCTGAAGGGAAAAACAAAAGAGAGGCCTTGGGTTTCTTAGGGCGTAATAAGCCGTTTCTCATCACTCTCTCTGTGATTGAGCCTATACAAAATCGATTTATTTCTCGGGGTAACTCAGAATAATTGAAAAACAGACAACGTTTGGTTCCAATTTACCAGCAATAAAGTTGTAATAGGGTTTTCTCTGCAATTTTACCCTTAATGCACTCATTCTGAAGAGCAGTATTTTGCCAGTCGAACAAATAGCATCACTGGAGCTTACAACCAGTAATAGTCCCACATTGATGCACACATTAAACTTGTTAAATCAATTCTGTGGACACTTTCTAAAGTGGACAGTCTGTTTGCTCTCTCTAGCTCTCCTCTCGCCCAGCCTACTCATACCCTCTACGATGTATCAATCACTTTCATTCCCCTCCTAATGATTCAGGCCTTTTAGTTTGTAATTATTTATGTTCTACGGGCGTAGATATCTGAGTGGGATGTGTATTTATAGGCAGGCCTAATGCTCCTGATGTACCTACATGTTTATAATGAAAATGCATGACATGACATAGTTCAACAAGAGTTATCGCTGATGGATTTGTGTACACAGACAGAAACATCACCTTACCTGGCTACTTTGGCCTCCGCCTGCCTTTAGAAGAACAGCTCTGTAAACAAACAACACCCACCCATCCATTAGTTGCCCTGTAACAACTACCTCGCTGAATTCCTTGGATTTTCAACAGTGCATTATATACACTGAGCGCACAAAACATTAGGAACACCTTCCTAATATTGAGGTGCACTCCCTTTTGCCCTCAGAACAGCCTCAATTCGTCGGGGCATGGACTCTACAAGGTGTCGAAAGCGTTCCACAGAGATGCTGGCCCATGTTGACTCCAATGCTTCCCACAGTTGTGTCAAGTTGGCTGGATGTCCTTTGGGTGGTGGACCATTCTTGATACACACAGGAAACTGTTGAGCGTGAAAATCCCAGCAGCATTGCTTTTCTTGACACAAACCGGTGTGCCTGGCACCTACTACCATACCCCATTCAAAGGCACCTCAATCTTTAGTGTTGACAATCCACTCAAATGTCTCAAGGCTTAAAAATCCTTCTTTAACCTGTCTCCTCCCCTTCATCTACACTGATTGAAGTGGATTTAACAAGTGACATCAATAAGGGATCATATCTTTCACCTGGATTCACCTGATCAGTCAGTCTATGTCATAGAAATAGCAGGTGTTCCTAATGTTTTGTACACTCAGTGCATAATATAGTCAATGCATTGCTCTAGTCCCTACAGTGTATATTACTTGGAAAATGTTATAGTCAATAACATACTGTTACTTGTATTCTTATTTTGATCAGCATAAACACCTAGCCCCAGCACACGCTCACCAGATAGTATGGAATGCCCTTTATCATTCTTATTTGAAAACCCCCCAATGATTTCTTTGTTAGTGTCTTGTTTTATTTTATTGTTATAAACAAATGACCTTGGCCCATATATATCATGTGCAGTAAAATTACTTAGGTGCCATTTTATTACAGTCCTTAATGTGTATCATCATCTTCAATAATCCAAGCTATATGGTTACAGTAGGTCCTCCATACCAACAGTATTCTCCCATGGTGATACTATATGGATGAGCCAGGGTTCATCCTCATATCTACTTCACACCAGGAAATGGAAAGGCTTGGTTGTACTCTAGTGTTGTTATACTGTATGTGTGTAGCTAGCTGTTTGGTGTGTGCGTGCGTGTGTGTGTGTTTTTGTGCGTCCGTGGTGTGTGTGTGTTGGTTCATAGGTACAGTAATTAAACTGTCTGTTTGACCCAATCCCGTTCTGCCAGGCAGGCAGCTGGCTGCTGATGTATTATAGAGACATTCAGCTAATCGATTAAAAGCGAAGAGACAGGAGAGATGTCTGACAGCACTGTACTAAAATGAAATTAGTCAGAGTCGCAGGGGGGTGTCGGGGTGTGGGTAGGGGGGTAATGCAGCGAATGGCGGCCACAGGTGACCGGCCCCCTCTGGGACTGTGGTACAGGGGCTGCTGGGTAGAGGGGACAGCGTGTGCTGAGCCCCATGTAATTAGGACAGCCGTGTTTCTACAGGATTCCAAATTATCACCAGAGAGAGGAGAGAGGGGGAGAGAGGGGGATAGGGAGAGAAGAGGGAGAGAGAGAGGGAAAGAAGAAATAGAGAAATAGAGAGAGAGAGAGAGAGAGAAATAGAGAGAGAGAGAGAGAGAGAGAGAGAGAGAGAGAGAGAGAGAGAGAGAGAGAGAGCGAGAGAGAAAGGGAAAGAAGAAATAGAGAAATAGAGAGTGAGTGAGTGAGTGAGTGAGTGAGTGAGTGAGTGAGTGAGTGAGTGAGTGAGTGAAATATAAAGAGAGAGGGAGAGAGTGAGTGAGTGAGTGAAATATAAAGAGAGAGGGAGAGAGTGAGAGAGAGAGAGAGAGAGAGAGAGAGGCAACTTGGAGAAACAGAAAAAAGGTTTTCGGTTGGGGGGAAAAGGGGAAAATCAGGGGGATGCGCTTTCGAGCAAAACTTGGCCTCCATCCAGTGCGGCTGAAATTACACGAAATTATTCAGCTGCCGGGGAATGTGAAATCACACTAATTGCCTTTTGAAGTAGCCTGTAGCTGTGGCTGGAAAGCCAAGGCTGGCCGCAGCTCTGCCTGCCTGTTGTGGAGAGAGCAGAGCACCTCAATCGATTTCACAGCTGATATTCCTCAGAATCAACACTTATTTTACGTTGCACGCTGGGGCCCCTTTTAAATGTAAATTTGGTGTAAACTGCACTTGTTGGTTGGTCCTCGATACAAACAAGGCAGGAGGGTGTCGGCATGCAAACATTGAAATAAGCAGAAATTATTTTTATTAACTTCAAAAGAAAAAGAGAAAACGCTGCCTGTGCTGCTATGGTCTGAGGGAGAGTAAACCTAGTAAGCAACATTGGTGTTTGTCATCTGGAGACTAGAGACAAAATACAGCTGAAAATACAGTTAGCCTAGCGGTTAAGTAACTGAAAGGTCACCGGTTCAAATCCCGGAGTTGACTAGGTGAAAAATCTGTGGATGTGCCCTTGAGCAAGGCACTTAACCCTAATTCCTCCTGTAAGTAGCTCTGGATAAGAGTGTCTGCTAAATGACTCAAATGTAAATGTGTAACACTCTCTTGATGAGGCAGTTTGTTGCAAACACAACATCATACAGTAGGTTAACAAAGGATTAGTGAAACAGCCTTGTGAAGGAACTCTTCAAAATGAAACGTTTATTGTCATGCAGCTAGCACTTGCCTCATGTCGCCCACCAACACTTTAAGCATCGCAGTATGGGCACCGTGGTGTGTATCAAAGTGCTGCAGTTACAGAAGACAATAGAAGCCTGGACTTCATTTGAATGGGAAAAAGTCCAACTGCAAGTATTTAGCCTAGCCGCCTCGTTAAATTCTCTATTGATCTCTTTTCATTAGCCTTTGCAGTTTAGCTTTCAACCATTTTTTTCTGCATACTTTATATAACTGAGTGAGTGGTTGCGTCCAAAATGGCATCTTATTCACTATAACGTGCACTACTTTTGACCAGGGCCCATAGTCAAAAGTAGTGCACTATATAGGGAATAGGGTGCCAAATGGGACATAGACAGTGAATCAGAGCCATTTTTATTTTTAAATTTTTTAAATCACATAATTACTCCTAGTTTAGGCAACAGCGGCTACACCCTCCCTTAACACCCCAACACGTTCCATTAGGTCACGCCGTCGACAAAACGCAAGTCATTTTATCTCGCTCCAAAACGCATAATCACAACAATTACAAACCACTTTCTGGAGGGGTGTCACTTCTAACGTTGAGATCACCGCCAGTCTGCTGTTCCTTAGCAGCTTCAAGAGAAAACTGTCTGTCGAGCGCCGTGCGGAAAAAGGCCCAGTTTGAAATCTTCTGCAACGTGTTTGGAACAACACAGAACTGTGTCTGATGTTGAAACACCTTTTCATTCTATCCTGTTTGTGACAAACTGTTCTCTGTGTTAAATTGGCTAAAAGAAAAGAACACCAAAACAAAAAGCACAGCCCTTCTCACAGGAAGCAGTTGGTGGTGTTGTTCAAATGTGTTTGTGTTGTGTTTCTAGTAGGTGTTCAAGGACTGCGTCCAGAATGGCACTCTCTTTATTATATACTGTAATGCACTACCTTTGACCAGGCTTATACTTACTTTAATCAGCACCCTATTCTTCCTTGTGTGAACCCGAAATGGCACCCTTTTTCCTATATAGTGCACTAAGTAGTGTACTCTATAGGGAATATCCCTGGTCAAAAGTAGTAGGGAATAGGGTTTAGGGTTTCATTTTGGACACACACACAAGACATACCCAAGGAGTGCTGCACACTAAGTAAGATGGTTAATTAGGGTACAGGAAACTGGTGTCACCTCTGTTTATGGGCTTGTCCGGAATCAATACATTAGAGGTTGTGTGCATTTTACACACGCACGCACGCACGCACGCACGCACGCACGCACACACACACACACACACACACACACACACACACACACACACACATACTTTTGTGAATTCAGGCTATAAACATTTCACACCTTTAGGCCCTTAGCACTGTCTAAGGCAGTAGGTACTAGGACCCCTGGGGGCCTATCCACAGGGTGTACTTGAGAAGACTCCTGAGACCATAGGCATACTGCTAAAATTCACATGAGGGTTACTTCAGGGGTACTCTGGGCAGAGCAATACTCTGTTGGTGGTTCAGTAACTACAAAAGGTTGGGAACCGCTGGTCTACAGGGTGTAATACCTAAACACCAAGGTTAGCAAGGTTACATCACTGCATTATCTCTTCATTTGAAGTTAAACGCACGCCGAAAATGGAGGCCTTTCCCGTCTGATTAGTGGAAATGGTAGCTAGGTGGAACATACCTCTAGACAAAGAGAGGCAGAGGCCAGGGCCCGTGAAACACGTTTGTATTCGCCTCATTACCTTGCAAAGTCAGCTGAGGAAATGCTAGGAGCAGCCCTGCTACTCCAGCTAGCGCCTGGTGGAGTGTGTTTGCTGACATGCATATTCCCCTCTGTGCTAACGAGCAGACAGCTAGGGAAGGAGTTTCCTTCAGCTCCCAGCCCAGCGGCATGGTGTTGCTCTGCTCTGGGCTGGGTGGGAGGGCTGGAGGTAAGCTTGCGGGGTGAGAGGTTGGAGGGGTGTGTGCTCCGGAGCTGAGGCCTCCGCACCTCCATGCAGAGGTTCCCTCCTCTGATGTGACTCTACTCACTCCTGCTGATGATGCAGCTGATCTCAGAACCAACATTCCTATTAGTCTCCCATGTCTACTGTACTGTAGGAGACATGACCCACTTCTCAATTTGTCCACGCATCAATTTGGCTCAGAACGCTTCTTAAATTGCTGCCTTTTCACAATAATGTTCTACTTTTAGTTGTTTTAAATCCTTCCTTAATCCCTCTGATAATTATATCCTCTTTACCCTTGAGACAGCATTTAAGACAATGCATACTATTAGGTCCTTAAAATTAGCATAATATTCATCATTAGAATCTAGACATGCTGTCTCTATTTCCATCTCGGAAGTGTTTCCTTGTTTACATGTAGCTCAGGACACAAGCCAATACTACTGTCCTATTCTGCCTTCCCTGTCCTCTCCTTAGCACATGATAAAATGCTCGCCCGTTGCCTCAACCAATCATGGTTTCAGTAGAGCAGTTAAACTATTTTATGGCAGGCACCCTCAAAGCTGTAGAGTCTTAAATTCTCCCTGCAATGGTAGATTAATTTCAGTCTGCCTAATGCAATCCAGGACAAAATACTTTAAACTCGTTTGGGGGGGTGTGGTGGAGTGAAGCAATCCGTTCACAATAGCAATCTGTCTGCAGGAAGAAAAGAGAGAGAGACCTGAGAGAGTGACCTGTTGGCACAGAAAAGGCAACCGCTGGAGCACAAACTCCATTGTAAATACAACCTACAGTATATTTTTCTGTTTATTTATTTTCCCTTTCATACTTCAACTATTTGCAGTATGTTACAAAACTGTACATAGCCAATAATATAACATTTGAAATGTCTATTTTTTTTGTTGTAATTGTTAGTGTAACGGTCCATCTTCTTTTCTGATTGTTTATTTCGGTCCTTTATTTATACTGAACAAAAATATATATGCAACATGCAACAATTTCAATGATTTTATTGAGTTACAATTCATATAAGGAAATAAGTCAATTGAAATAAATTCATTAGGCCCTAATCTATGGATTTCACATGATGGAATACCTTTAAAAAAAAAGTAGGGTCGTGGATCAGAAAACCAGTCCACCATTTGCCTCATGCAGCGTGGCACATCTCCTTCACATAGAGTTGATCAGGCTGTTGATTGTGGCCTGTGGAATGCTGTCCCACTCCTTGTCAATGGCTGTGCAAAGTTTCTGGATATTGGCGGAAACTGGAACACGCTGTCGTACACGTCGATCCAGAGCATCCAAAACATGTCTGGTGAGAATGCACTATGCCGTGCAATTGTGTTCGTTGTCCGTAGGTTATGCATACCATACCATAACCCCACCGCCACCATGGGGCACTCTGTTCACAACATTGACGTCAGCAAACTACTCGCCCACACAACGCCATACACGTGGTCTGCGGTTGTGTGGCCGGTTGGACGTACTGCTAAATTCTCTAAAACTACGTTGGAGGCGGCTTATGGTAGAGCAATTAACATTCAATTATCTGGCAACAGCTCTGATGAACTTTCCTGCAGTCAGCATGCCAATTGCACGCTCCCTCAAACCTTGAGACATCTATGGCATTGTGTTATGTGACAAAACTGAACGTTTTGGAGTGGCCTTTTATTGTCCCCAGCACAAGGTGCACCTGTGTAATGATCATGCTGTTTAATCACCTTCTTGATATGCCACACCTGTCAGGTGGATGGATTATCTTGACGAAGGAGAAATGCTTACTAACAGCGATGTAAACAAATTTGTGTATTATATTTGAGAGAGATTTCTGTGATCTTTTATTTCAGCTCATGAAACATGGGACCAACACTTTACATGTTGCATTGATGTTTTTGTTCAGTGTATTTCCCTTTTGTTAATTGTCTATTTCACTTGCTTTGGCATTGTAAATGTATGCTTCCCATGCCAATAAAGCCCTTTCAATTGAATTGAAATTGAGAAGGAGAGCGGGAGAGCGAGAGAGCGAGAGAGAGAGAGAGAGCATCACCAAATCAGTTTCCCTCAGCAAATTTTCTACCAAGGGGAAGTCTTTCAGGGTTCCGTGTCATCTCTTTCTGCCGAACACATACAGTAGCTACAGTTCTGCAGAAGGCATGTTTTCACCAATGTCTTTTTAGTGTTAATACAACCACTTTCTAGCTGTACACAGAGGGACATAACAAGTGGAAAAAGATCAGAGCTACTGTATAGTCCTTGTTTTACCTTCAGCATGCTAGCAGATACCAAAGACTTCTAGCAATTGCGCTAATGCTGTCCCTTTAAGATGGCTAGACAACCTCATCATGCAGTACAAGGAGGGATAGATAACTTTAAACAATACCTGTATTAAACAACACATAGAATGGAAGAATAAGAATGCTAAAATCCTACTGTACATTAAATTGAACCAAAATGATAATATGTACTGTACATTGAATGTGGCGCTGCACTGCTATAACCTTATTGTACTGGACTGTTACTGCAGAGTATACTTCATACATTTCATATTTTGACATGATAAGTCAGTGTTAGGTCATGTCTGCTTCTTGTTGCAGTGAGCAGCAGCCCTCTGTTATAGACAGCAGTGATTAACCTCTCCTGTTTCTCCTCTCCTCTGCTGTGTAAATATATATCCAGTCAGGTTAATATGATAAACCATCGTCTCACCATCCGCTGTAAATCAAACCAAGGGCTACAGCTCGCCCTGATAGGGTGAATGCCTCCTGAACCGAGGTAAATGTTTGGATTTGTATCAACCTGGCCAATGTCTGTCACAGGGGTGTGTGTGTGTGTGTGTGTGTGTGTGTGTGTGTGTGTGTGTGTGTGTGTGTGTGTGTGTGTGTGTGTGTGTGTGTGTGTGTGTGTGTGTGTGTGTACAGGGGTAGTGGAAGGAAGGCTTCACTTTTGTTATCTCTCCTTTCAAACTACTGACCTCTCTTGTAGTAAATGGATTGAGGCCCCATTCTAAATCAACGCTGACTATTTAACACAATGAAGGAACTAATTCTTCCCATTTAACTCAACATTTACAATAAGATGACTTGTACCCTAATGGTTTCTAATGAATTGTTCTCTCCTTTTCTCTCTCTCTTCCCTTCCCCCCCTGCTTATTCGAAAAGCATAGGCCTACACAGTGCACCACCTTTGGTGCACTACATATGTAATAGGGTAGCATTTGGGATACAGACATATTCAGGACAGTCAGCGGATTCTACCCATTTTATCTAATGCATAATGTTAATTTCAAACCCTTAATTACCTTTAAATGAAAATTGGCTTAGCAGCTAGATGGGTTGTGAGTAGGCAGGCATCAAACCACCGAGCATGTCCAGGGGTACCTCCCAAATGGCACACTATTCCCTATAATAGTGCACTACTTTTGACCAGAGCCCAATGGGCCCTGGTCAAAAGTAGTGCACTATAAAGGAGAATAGGGTGTCGTTCGGGATGCATGTGTTTGAGATGTGATGTGACCCACAGCCAGTAGGCCAGCAGTTCTGAGTTTACTGCATGTGCAGGTAGTTTCTCTGGAGTAACGCTGCTTCTGATTCCTACTGAAATCCACCTGGAGAATATCACTAATACCTATCCCTTTGTGTCAAGTCTACCTTCTCTAGTTCTCTGAGTACTGGGCTGTTAAAATGTACATGAGGTGTAGGGTGAAGTCAGGGCGTCGTTTGACTAATTTGTGTGGCTTGACATGCTTGGAAGAAGACAGTTCAGTGGCAGCGTTTTAGCCGCCAGTAATAACATTCCGTTTCTCTATTGAGTGATGAAGGCATCGGTCATTAATTTATCACAGAGAGAGAAAGGAAGGGGGAGAGAGGGAAGTGTCCTCATCATTCACCTTCAGTGGAATGTCTTGACAGGTACAAAGTTGAATAGTGGATGAATCCAGTTTAGTGACACTGCATAAGGCCAATGTAAACACGCTCAAAGAACTCCAAAGTTGGGTTAATTGTTTCTTACACATTTGTGTTTCTTGTCAGTGTGCGTGTGCATGCGCGTCCATGCGTATGTGTGCGTCCGTGTGTGTTTGTGTGTGAAAGAGAGTGTGCTACTCTGACACGGTTTGCTTAATGTGGCCTAATGTGGTCTGTGTAATGAGAACCAGGGTCATTCACTCCTTTGTAGAAGTTACAGGGTCTCTGTCTTCTTCCCACACTGTGTGTCCTCTGCTTCAGCACCTGATGAGACCACATTACACTCTCTTTATCAGACACGCGGCCAATCACACACACCCACTCTCATCTCCAGATCCCACCAGTCGTACTGTACATTCTCTCTATAGAACTGGGTCTAGGGAGATAATGTAATCATATTGAATGTTGTAACGCCTCAAACCACAAAGTCCCTAGTTTGAATTGACTGGATGGGTTCTGAGAAACCTAAACTTAATCTGGGCCTGTATGTAGTGTGAAGTTACGGTCTTGTGTGGTACAGCATTGAAGTTAATATGTAACTCTAGCTATCTTGCTTCAAAGGATGTACTACTTTTTGTTATTAGAGAACACACCCACATTGACCATGTCTCGCTCTCACTTTTTATAGTACGCATATTACATGATAAGATTCTTTCTTTGCATTTTTATACAGCTAAAATCCCACTGAGATCCAAAATCTCCTTTTCAAGGACACCAGTCCCATTCTTAGCCGATGTTACATGTTTCGTTTTATTCCCGAAGCGTTTCTGTCCCCCACGATGAAATCGGGGAGGCGACTGTGGATCTGTCTCCGTCCGTTAGTACGTTCGTACATTTGTACTGCCTGATTTTTATGAAACGTGGGTGAATGATGCGTCCTGCCATAGAGATCTTTCATTTACAAAATTACACTGATTGGCCAAATGGTGGCACTATAACAAGCGATTGAAAATGCAAACTTTGAAAGGTCAAGCCCTAACCCCGTTTGACCAAAAGTCATGAAATGTGGTACATATGTCCCTCTCCTAATAAAATAAACAAATTTGCCTCTGCGAACCATAAGGTCCACCATAATGGATTTTCCGCCATTTTGAATTTTGTAAAAAAAAAACACTTACAATGCTACACCTCTGGCACCGAATGGCCGACCTGCACGAAACTTGATATGTGGCATCTATGGACAAAGGTCTCTCAATGCAATACTTTCCAGATTAGTACCTAAAACAACATGGCCGCTATTGAACAATAAACATTAATTCAGGCTTGGTCTGGCACATAAATGCATATAAATCAGTCAAGGATATTCGTATTGTAACAAAATTTGGTACACATGTTGCAAACACTGTCAAGACTCAACATTTGCAAGAACACATGGTGGCGCTATAACGGGCACATGTTTATAGCTCTTGATCTGTTTGACTCAGAGTGATGAAATTTGGCACACCTGCTTAGGGATATGAGTCTAGCTAACCCACACGATATCTCAGACACCACTGACCTGATTTTGAAAAAACTTGGCTGAATAATGCGTCTTGCCAAAGAGATCCGCCATTTAAAAAATGACAGTGATTGGCCCAAGGGAGGCGCTGCATCATTTGTGGGGGATGACATGTTTTTGTTGCCGTATTTCTTTTATGGCAGAGACTTAAATGAATAGAGCGACCTGGCCATTATGTTTTATTGGTACCATAGTGACATGGACATGGACCAAATCAGGACACTTAATCAGGACTCACCCAGGAGCAGCTCACTATAGTATCTCCCCTGCTGCTGAGCCTACACAACCAACATGTCTATCTGGAAGAGAGAGAGAGAGAGAGTGAGAGACAGAGAGAGACGCTGACCAGCTGCCGTTGATAGTTCTCCTCTCCTCTCCCATTTACCCCGGCTGCAATCTAGACCCCACAGACAGACAGAAGGAGAGAGGAATAGAGAGATCTCTTACTTTCCTCCTTTCCTATTTTCATCCATTCATTGGTGGAGCATGCCATTGTAGTTAGCTCCTAATTACTCTACGGCTGAGACGTTCCAAATATTCCCCTGGTGGTAATATTCTTCTGCCTGAATGAGTCATTATGTTGTTTGGCAGACTGAAACAGACTGAAACAGACTGAAACAGCAGCCCTTCACTGTCTGAACACTATACGGCTCATGTTCTACCCAACCCCACACACAAGCACACGCACAAAGGGCACCCCCCCCCTCCCCCATCCCTTCCCATCCCTCTCCATCCACTCTGTCAGTTCGTTTCCACGACGACCCTCCCCACTGTGGCATGACAGGTTGTTCACCAGCCTATGAGGCACTGATCTGCCTTACTGTCTGTACGACTGTAGGTATCCCTTTGTAGCTAGTGGTATAGTACCCCTCTCATACCCCATCTAACAGCTTTTTATCTAAAGTATACCACCAGTATATCATAGCTCTCTCTCCCTCCCTCCCTATTTACATTCCATCACACCCCTACTGTTGCGTCTTTCACTTATTACCTTTCTTTCTCTGTTACCTTCTCCTGCTATCGCTTTCTGACCCCTCCACTCACAATTTTTGTGCATAGTATATAAACACACATACACAAACGAACGCCCCCACACACAGCCATGCATGCGCGCACGCACGTGCACACACATACACACATACAAAAACACACAAATTCAGACAGACAGACACACAGACTGGTATGTGTAATCATCTTTGCTGTCTTTTTGCTTGGGTGTGTGCCAGCTGGTGTGTGTTAGAGTCAAGGACAGGAGTAGAGGACAAATAGGCTAGAGGGAGGGAGGGAGGGGTTATAGAGCGTAGAGATGGCTAGCTGGATTCTGCTCTTAGCTCTGTTTACTGTGTAGTTGGGTGTCTGTCTGGACAAGGGGACTGGGAGAGAGAGACTATGGAAATGTAGGCTCCTCTACTAACTTACTGCACAGGGTGCTTCCAAAATGGCAACCTATAGCCTATTCAGTGCACTACTTATGGGCCCTGGTCAAAAGAAATCCACTGAAACAGTATTTGCCTCCTGATTTTCTCTATATTTGCATATTTTTGATACTGAATGTTATCAGATCTTCAGCCAAAACCTAATATTAGATAAAGGCAACCTGAGTGAACAAATAACACAACATGTGTTTACTTATCTCATTTATTTAATTAGCAAAGTTATGCAACACCCAATGCCCCTGTGTGAAAAGTAATTGCCCCCTCCCTCAATAACTGGTTGCGCCACCTTTAGCTGCAATGACTCCAACCAAACACTTCCTGTAATTGTTAATCAGTCTCTCACATCGCTGTGAAGGGATTTTGACATCTCAGTTCGATTTAGGTCTGGACTTTGACTAGGCCGTTCCAAAACTTTAGATGTGTAGCTTTTCAGCCGTTCTGATGTAGACCTGATTGTGTGTTTTGGATCATTGTCTTGCTGCATGACCCAGCTGCACTTCAGCACACAGACGGATGGCCTGACATTCTCCTGTAGAATTCTCGGATACGGAGCAGAATTCATGATTCCTTCAATGATGGCAAGTCATCCAGGTCCTTTCAGCCAGTCTACATCAGAATGGCTGAAAAGCTACACATCTAAAGTTTTGGAATGGCCTAGTCAGAGTCCAGACCTAAATCGAACTGAAATGTTGTAGCAGGACCTGAAATGGGCAGTTCATGCTCGAAAACCCACTAATGTTTCTGAGTTAAAGCAGTTCTCCATGGAAAAGTGGGCCAAGATTCCTCCACAGCGATGTGAGACTGATCAACAACTACAGGAAGTGTTTGGTTGGAGTCATTGAAGCTAAAGTTGCCACAAATATTTATTAAGTCTAAGGGGGCAATTACTTTTCACACAGGGGCATTGGGTGTTCCATAACTTTGTTTATTAAATAAATGAAATAAGTATAAATGTTTGTTATTTGTTTACTCGGGTTCCCTTTATCTAATATTAGGTTTTGGTTGAAGATCTGATAACATTCAGTGTCAAAAATATGCAAAAATAGAGAAAATCAGAATCTACATTTTTCAGCGCTGTATAGGGAACAGGGTACCATTTGAGAAGCAGACTCAAACAAACCCATAGACCCACATTGATCACATACCATATTTTCTATTAGACCCAGTCGTTCATGATCTGGACCTTTTCTATTAAGGATGATTGGCGTATTGATAACACCTGAATTATTCAACACTATTAGCATATTTACCGGTTTGGATACCATCAAATTGAATTCATTTCATTACTACTGTAGCTAATCTTTTTAAGCGTTTTTGAATGTTGTTGCGAGCATTTACGGCGTAAATCCGTAATATATACACACATTACATGTTATTCTGATAATAGGAATGAAAGATGTAGCAATATTTTCTCACTGTATCTAAAGCAAAGTCCTGCTAAACTAAGCTAAGCCAGGGTTAGCTAACTGTCATAATGGCTGTAGGTCTTACGCAGCTCTTACTGTCCTCCATCATGAATGAAAGGTTGTTGGTATTTGTGAGCTCTGCTAAGGTGAGCTCTGCTCTTCACATTGGGGTGTGCTTGCCTTGCAGCCCCCAGTCTGAGCCTGCAACGAGTTTATTAACAGAAATGCGACAATGCATTTCAGTAATGGATTGTTTGTTTGGTTGCGTAAGCCTTCATAACTGTGTAGGGCAGTCCGGGCACTCTGTCTCTCTCTTCCTTTAATGCAGTTAGCCATAATGAATGCATTTCCAAATTCAATGAGTTTTTTTCCCATTATTTTATTTTGCTCATCCTAGCGTATTGATTGGTTGAAAATGCCCCTTGAACTTGACCTCTCCCGTGTTGCTCAATGCCAATAATACTGTCGTCTTCTCCTCTCCTCTCCCTGCCAGCCAGCCCGCCTCTCCTCTCCTCTCCGCTGAGAAAAATATCGATAGCTGTGTTTAGCATCTTTGGGATGCTCAAGATGGCTGAATGTGTTTAGATATTTCCCCCGACAAGCTTGTTGACGGCACCAAGTTTTCATTGCGCAAATGTACTATTATTTGATAGATTTGATTGAAGTGAAATTAAAGGCAGAGGGTCTTGGCTAAAGCCTGTCAGTCATTTGTATTTTGGATGCATTATATAAACAGAGTGTACAGTATGGCACACCTTGAAAGTACATTAAAACAAATGCACACAAACGCTGGTTTGAGAAAGCTCCCCCTAAATGCCGTACAACAGGGGTCTCCAATTACATTCAGTCAAGGGCCTGGTTGGGGGGCCGGAAAATAGTTATAAATAATCTGTACACTGCAAGTTGATCGAAGGAATGCCAAACAGATATAGTATTTGACAAAAACAGAATCATTTCACTCCTGGATTACATTGATATATGTTCACATATGCTTCTATATTTATGCGTGGGAATATTTGGTAACAGATTTATTGAAGTAAAATCACTTTGAGCTGAGTTCCTAATGATTTTACAGTTCTTTGTGTCCAACAATGGAAAATTATGTAAAATAAAACAAAAAACTTTTTTGTTTTGTTTTGCTCAGAAAACCTGGGGGCCAAATAAAAATCACCCTCATGCCAAATTTGGCCTATTGAGGAACCCTTCCAAACACTTTTATTTTCATTTTTCATTTTATTTTTCATTTCATTGCCTGTGTGCTGTGACCTCATGTTCAAACTGCAGCGGGAGACAATATTGTATTGTTACAGGTACTCGCCTCTCTGAATAGCTCTAATTTATTCTGGTATTGTCCTCCTGCTGCTCCTCTCTGTGCGGTTTTGATATGAATCGCAACTGGACAATACTTGTCACCCAGAGTGCTCTGCCATGCTCTCATACAGCCCTCTTATCAGTGGATCTGACAGTTGTTTCTGGTGATGAGGAGGGGAATGGCACAATGATGAAATACAAAATCACTTGAACGGGGACTTCAGGGCCACTACAAGAGACTTTCCATAGACAATTATTCCTCACTGAGCCGACACTCAAGGTGTAATCTGGGATCTGAACTAAAGAGAGAGAAAGACAGAGCTGGAGATATCCACTCAGCCCACTCCAGGTTCACTGTACAGCCGATGCACACAGATAACAGGACTAGAAAGGGTAAGGAGGCTAGAAAAGGCCACAACAACTGTTGTACTATCAGTCAGTCAGTTAGCTTTACAATAAGCTAAGATATCAATGTGGGAGAAAAAACATTCTGAAGAGGTGGAAATATTTTAGAAAACGTAAATAGAAATATTATTTTCTGTAATCCTAATTATTGAGTCAAAATAAATCAGTCAATTGAAACAAATATAAAAATGACAATATATAGTACGTGTCTTGTTAACTCCTGTAGGTTTCAAGCAGCAGACGGACAGATGCTGAAATAAAAAGGCTTCTTCCTTTCTCAGGCTTACTCTGAGACTGGTCATTAGTGTTAGAATCACAGCCGTTAAAGTTTGATGACATAAATGAGCAGAAAGATGAACATGGATTATTAAACAGATCGTCATGAAAACTTAAAACGAGTGAAAGATGTTAGAAAGGAAACTAATTAAAACAAATGTTTCAGCCTCCGTCTTCATCAGGATGACTTATTAAGTATCCAGCCAGTCTGTGTGTGAATACTAGAACATGTGATCCGAAGAGCTTTCATTAGCCGTGGTCAGTAAATTATTTAATGGACTTTCAATTTCCGCTGTGAAAACATTTGGGGAGTATGCAGACTGAAGGACACAGAAGGAGAATTGATTTAATCTATAAAGGAATTGGTATTTTAATAAAATTAAATAAAAAAATAAACACCCTTAAAACCATACATTTCAGAATAGGCAGTTTTTCTGTTTGAAATGCCTGAAGGGTTTGGGTGTGGATTTTGAAACATTGTAAATGTACTGTAATTGAATAATTCTTTTTACAAATTGACATTGGATTTCCATTTTTGATAGAAGATTTCCAATGAAATATAGATCATATTGGTATTCTATTATTTGTTATATATGAAAATACTTTAAACACACACTATAATACAGAAGCACAAGAGCCATATAGAAATAGAATAAGAAATGCTTTTGACATGCACACTTGATTTCAGTGTATCTATTTCAGCACAAAATGGTTCATCATCAAGGACCAAATAGTACACAACATGCTATTCTTACTATCACGTTCAGCACATTGAGGTGAAGGTGAATAAAGCAGACAGGATTATATGACTGGATCCATAGGGACTGCTGTCTACCAGGTTGTTGGTCGTTGATACGGGGGACACAGCGTGAGATGGGGATTGCTGTTCTGAGGACACTGAGGTAATTCACTAGCCACAGCTAGGGGTCCCAGGAAGGAAAATATAACTTTTGTTGATCTTGATGTAACTATGGGATCATCCTGGCTGATTAAAACGCACTGGTGGCCATGGCAAAGTGGAAGAGAGAGAGAGAGAGAGAGAGAGAGAGAGAGAGAGAGAGAGAGAGAGTGTGTGTGTGTGTGTGTGTGTGTGTGTGTGTGTGTGTGTGTGTGTGTGTGTGTGTGTGTGTGTGTGTGTGTGTGTGTGTGTGTGTGTGTGAGAGAGAGAGAGAGAGAGAGACTAAAATAACAGTTTTGGGGCCATTGTGTGTAGTTTGTGTGCTGGATTAATACAAGTTTACCATTGTAGCGGTTAACGGTTCACTAAGGAAGTGTTTACACACAGTATCCACAGTTTCCACACCACAGTGAGGCTCCTCATAGTGAGGCCTTTGACAGCCTGATGAATTAGGCCTGACAAGAACCAAAATGGCTGTCCTCCGTGCCAGCTGCCAGTTGAGCATTTACACTCTGTTAATTGAATTGGCAATTTGTGTAACAGTACCTGCCCCAGAGTCTTTGGTGGTGCCGGAGCTGCCATTTAGCCCGGCTCTAATCCAGAAACTAGGGAATAAGAACACTAAGCTTCACAAGAAATTACTGCAGATTTAAAATGACAGTCGGGGCCCCTGTTGCCAATTTTCCATTAAATGAGAAATAAATTAACAATAGCAATAATGTTGACTTATAAAACTGAAAGTTAAATTGACTTTCAAATAGCACTGCGGTTTAGAAATTGCCACAGTACTGAGAATCAAATTGCAGTATATTGCAATCTTGAAACCAAATGCTGTTTGTGACATGGTTGTATTAAACAGCCGACATTAAACATTGAGAGTGGTAAATGGAAACTGATATTTTCACATCATAAAGCTGCATTAGTTTAAATTAAGGAGGGTTTTCACCCTGATTTGCATGCACACACAGTTAGTTAGAATTTGGATTCTGAGTTAATACTGTTTTTGCCAATCCACAAGAGAGAACGTTTAATAATGTTCAGTACCTCAGTAGCAATGTCAGTTGTTATTGGTCAGATTTAAATATGTAGCTAGTGCAAAGTCTATCAGATTTTGTTTGTTTTTATTACAACAAATGATAGACGCAGAGACTTTTCAAGCGAAGGTTAGGTTATACTGTGCTATGCATTACTTATTATCTGAGTGTGATTTTAATACAGTTTTCCATAATGACATTTTCTTCTTACCTGGTGTATAGTGCATTAATATATTATTAATAAACTTAATACTTGTTAGTCAGCCCTTAAAAATAAAAATAAAACATTTAAGTACATTAGCACAGGTGTCAAAGTGATGTTTTTACAGTCACGCTACCATTTTATGAGTCTCCTTAACGATATTGAAATGGGGGGAAAGTAATATCAAAATCACCCTCGTTAAGCTGCATTTATAAATGGGAAAAATGTGATGGGTTGGTGTTAGCCCCTAACGTAATAGAATCACAGTCTCCAGCTGTTTATATCTTTATTAATCAGTCTACTGTGTGGATTGGGACAAATTTAGATCCGATTGCCTCCACAATATTTGGTCTCCTGGACTGAGTGTCTTAACAAAGTGTGTGTGTGTGTGTGTGTGTGTGTGTGTGTGTGTGTGTGTGTGTGTGTGTGTGTGTGTGTGTGTGTGTGTGTGTGTGTGTGTGTGTGTGTGTGCGTGTGTGTGCGCGTGTGTGTGCGTGCGCGTGTGTGTGTGTGTGAGACAGGGACAGTCAGACACAGTAGTCTGTAGGTGACGGGCCATCTGCACCCAAGGCGCTGCTCTGAATTGCTAATGTGTGTGTTATTAAGAACTGTGAAGGAGCTGTTGGCAGGAAGAGGTGCTTCAAGGTGGCCACAATCCTTCACCAGTGGTGCCAGTTTAACATTTCAACTTCTTTATTATAAAATATTAACCACGTATAGTTTCCCGTTTTCAAAAGATCCCCAAGGTCAAGGAATTTTCCGCATATAAAGCAATCTGTCACTTACTTCCATGCCGGGGCTCTTTTAGCAGGGAAAGAGCCCTGTCTGACTGTGTGATGATGAGGGCCATTGTAGGAGAGAAATAATGATTCCCTCCACTGTGTCGGCCAGGATATAAAAGATGATAATTGAAGTTGGTCAAGTGTGCTTTGATCTGTGATATTTCTGCTCTGTTCTACATGAGCTGCCTGTTGGAGCTAACGTATGGCCGGGTGTGTGTCTGAGTGCTGGGTAGTGGTTCTGTGCTGGGTCACAGTGTGTGTGTGTGTGTGTGTGTGTGTGTGTGTGTGTGTGTGTGTGTGTGTGTGTGTGTGTGTGTGTGTGTGTGTGTGTGAGGCCACACAGGCCAGCACAGTGCATCTGAGGTGGGCTGGGTTCTAGCTCCCTCTGCTGTCTCTATGTGTCAGGGCTCTCTGCTGTCTCTATGTGTCAGGGCTCTCTGCTGTCTCTATGTGTCAGGGCTCTCTGCTGTCTCTATGTGTCAGGGCTCTCTGCTGTCTCTATGTGTCAGGGCTCTCTGCTGTCTCTATGTGTCAGGGCTCTCTGCTGTCTATGTGTCAGGGCTCTCTGCTGTCTCTATGTGTCAGGGCTCTCTGCTGTCTCTATGTGTCAGGGCTCACTGCTGTTTCTATGTGTCAGGGCTCTCTGCTGTCTCTATGTGTCAGGGCTCTCTGCTGTTTCTATGTGTCAGGGCTCTCTGCTGTCTCTATGTGTCAGGGCTCTCTGCTGTCTCTATGTGTCAGGGCTCGCTGCTGTCTCTATGTGTCAGGGCTCTCTGCTGTCTCTACGTGTCAGGGCTCTCTGCTGTCTCTATGTGTCAGGGCTCTCTGCTGTCTCTATGTGTCAGGGCTCACTGCTGTCTCTATGTGTCAGGGCTCTCTGCTGTCTCTATGTGTCAAGGCTCTCTGCTGTCTCTATGTGTCAGGGCTCACTGCTGTCTCTATGTGTCAGGGCTCTCTGCTGTCTCTATGTGTCAAGGCCCTCTGCTGTCTCTATGTGTCAGGGCTCTCTGCTGTCTCTATGTGTCAGGGCTCACTGCTGTCTCTATGTGTCAGGGCTCACTGCTGTCTCTATGTGTCAGGGCTCTCTGCTGTCTCTATGTGTCAGGGCTCACTGCTGTCTCTATGTGTCAGGGCTCTCTGCTGTCTCTATGTGTCAGGGCTCTCTGCTGTCTCTATGTGTCAGGGCTCTCTGCTGTCTCTATGTGTCAGGGCTCACTGCTGTCTCTATGTGTCAGGGCTCTCTGCTGTCTCTATGTGTCAAGGCTCTCTGCTGTCTCTATGTGTCAGGGCTCACTGCTGTCTCTATGTGTCAGGGCTCTCTGCTGTCTCTATGTGTCAAGGCCCTCTGCTGTCTCTATGTGTCAGGGCTCTCTGCTGTCTCTATGTGTCAGGGCTCTCTGCTGTCTCTATGTGTCAGGGCTCACTGCTGTCTCTATGTGTCAGGGCTCTCTGCTGTCTCTATGTGTCAGGGCTCACTGCTGTCTCTATGTGTCAGGGCTCTCTGCTGTCTCTATGTGTCAGGGCTCTCTGCTGTCTCTATGTGTCAGGGCTCTCTGCTGTCTCTATGTGTCAGGGCTCTCTGCTGAAACTGTTTGTTTGGGGTTGCCCTGACTCCGCCTCATGCCTTGTTTGTGTCCTCCCCAACCAATGGCAGATTACTGTGTGTGTGTGTGTGTTTGTGTGTGTGTCCAGGACTGGTCCTGCAGGTGTTGTCTATCCAGTGCATGTTGTTTGGCATGGGCCCCGCTCCTCAGGGAGGGGAAAGGGCTAACTGCTTACAGCGTTACTGGAGGGGGATGTGTGTTTACCATGCTTGGCCTGGAACAGGGAATACAGTGAAGGACAGAGGCCCCTCATTGTGCAGTCTGTGCCCCCTCCCGTCCACCCGGGGCCTGGCCTCTGACTCTAACCCGTTCCCCTGGCTTCTTCCCAGAGGAGGCCCTGTTTGCTCCTGCTCTTTGAGAGTCTTTAAAGGCCATTCAATGCTTTTATTACATCATTAATTGCACTTAATTCAGCAACATTACCCCAATGCCTGGCTAAACTCTGAAAATTAAGTACAGAGCACTTTGTTATAAAATTCACCATAATGAGCTCTGGTGGGAGTTTGAAAGTTACCGCAGGCCATTTTTACCAGTAACGGGTAGCATGGTGCCTCTCCCTACTTTTAAGTTGGGAGTATAGAGAAAATACCCCAAGGGCACAGTCTCTGGTTAGTCTGCTATGCAGCAGAATCAATCGCATGATATAATCCCTCATTTAGAAACAAGCCTTTGTACCAGCCAGCGAATCATTGAATATGCAAGCTAGCTGCACTCGATAATGGCATTGTACTGTACGAGTTCCGCTCTTTGATGAGCATCGCTACAGTACTTATTACTGTAAAGTTATCATAGTGGGCGCTCGATGTCAATGATGTCAGCGGTTTATCATTACAGCTGTTGGTTCTCACTGCCGTAGTGAGCATATTGTTCGTAAGGTATTGGTGTGTGCCTTTGTGTTGTGTATGTGTTAACATGCCACTGCATTTATGTACTGTGTCTGTCTGTCTGTCTGTCTAGCTACATGTTTATGTATTGCCTAGTAATGTATGTGCATACAAACCCAGTCAGCCTTATACCCGCCCAGTGTGTGTGTGTGTGTGTGTGTGCGTGCGTGCGTGCGTGTATCTGTGTGTTTCACCTAGTGTGTGTGTTGTCTCACCATGGCTCTGTCTGTTGTGTTGTGTTGTGTGTGTACAGCTATAGGAGTACAGCGAAGGAGGACTCCCAGTGCAGTAGCCTCAGAGATCTTCGAGCCACACCTCGGGAGCCACATATTGCAGGTAGGATGCTATGAGATCACACCATACCACAGGTCCTGTCCTGTCCCACAGGCACCACCACCTTGTTTGACAAGCCTGGTATTAACGTTATTGTACAGTTACGAGGGTTGCAAAATTCTGGGAATTTGGGGAAAATGACCAGAATTTTGCAACCGTCGTAACTGTACAATAACAGTTTCCAGAAATTGTGGTTGAAGGATTCCCAGATATCCTTCTTATTCACTCCTGATTCCCGAAATATTCCAACTGCTGTTTCTGGAAAAACATAATTTTGCAACCCTAGTTATGTACTGTATCTGTTTGTCTGTCTGTCTAGCAACTCCCGACACTATTCACATGGGTTATTACTGACATCTAGTGATACTTTTATCCACCAAAGCAATTGACATTAAGGAAAACGATTTTGTCTAAAATGACTTACGATAGCTAGTATGTGATTCCTGCAAAGACCTTGGCATTGCTGGCATCATGCTCTTAACAACTGAGCACCACGGTAGAGGTTGACAGGGGAGTGTTAATTCATTCCTTTCCCATCTTGTCCAGTATTTTTTACCCCCGTACTGTCTCGATCCTGCAACAGTTCTATAACCCTGACAACTTTCCTGTCCTGTCCCGATAAAATTCAATCCCGCGCAGAAATCAGAAATAACTTCATCCGTTAGCTGCCTGCTCCCTGCACTCTGCTGCTTGTGAGTTTCCATAGTAACGGCCCCGTTTTGGGTTGCATGCTCATTCTTCACTAGACAAGAGAGAGAACTGTTAGCTAGCTACTTTTTGTTGCCTGCCCAGGTCTTATATCTATTTTTATAAATAGTGATTGAAGACCGAAGAGCGCATGTTATTGTTGGGAGAAGGTGAATTTCACTCCTGTTCCAGGAGGATTCCCACGGGACCCTGCAAGACCCGTGGGAATCCTATTACTGTGTCAACCTCTACCACACAGGACCAAAGCTGAGGCATTGTTCAAGCCTTCTAGCATTACTGCATTAATGCTCTGCCTTGATTCTTCAACATACAACCAATGTTCCCTACATTTTTTGGGGGGCACTGAGCAAATTTCAGATCTGCTGAGCACAAACTTGAGGGCTGTGAAAATTCTGTGCAACTTCCTGCGCGTGTTTCTGTAAACACTGAGGCTGTACCCGCTTTAAAGTGGCAGTATGTAACTTTTGGGTCGACCCAACCAAACTCACATAGAAATGTGAGTTATAGAGCTATCATTCTACCTAAAAATACGTCTAAGAAGCGGTATATCTGTTCTATGTGCGCTATTTCTATGGTTCCCGTTCTTAAGTTTTGTTTTTGCATCTTTTACTTTTGGTTTTGTACACCAGCTTCAAACAGCTGAAACAACAATATTTTTGCTTATGGAAAATATATTTCACGGCTGTTTAGCTGGTACAATGATTATCTTCACTGTACTAGCGTATTTTTTGTCACATAAACTGAAGCGAACTATTAGAGTTTTTGCAACCAGGAAATGGCGGAGCGATTTCTGCATAGTGTAACTTTCATCCATAAAGATTATACATTTGAAAGTCCGTCCTTTTATACTTAAATTATACTCAGTAATTATAGATTCATATTCTAGTTTATTATGTAATTTATACCTTCTTTGTGGTAATGTAGAAATATATTTGTATTACAGTAAAGTTAAATGATTTTATACCATGGCATTGTTGAATACTTGTTTCTTATTGGCTTGAAGGGCATTCTAGAGCGTGCGTTATTTCCCTATAACACACGGTATATTTGCACGGTAGAATTCAATGACTATAGTTCATCCGTACATGTTCTATGTTTGAGCTGCTTTTGAAAGCAAAAGTCAAATTGAAAACAATATTGGGGTTGTTGAATTCGATTTTCATAGGACTGAAGGTTTGGTTAGCTGAACTAGCAAGTCTGTTTGTTTGCTAGCTACTTCAGTGGATGTTGAACACATTTCCAGCGGGAAATGTGTTAAATTCAAGCCGTGGCGTAAAAGGGACAATCAACTCGGCGCTCTATGTGCTCTCTGGAAAAGAATGCCGCTCCGTGGAAGGTCATTTCCACTCTGCTAGCGCGCGGTGGAACACACCTTCCATGCCGTTCATTATTTTCCATGGAACGCGTAGACATAGCCCCTCGTTGATTATCCCTTACATATTGAATTAGGAAACTATGATAATGGTTAACCCCGTTAGTCCTGAGGGTATTTTGCATGTGTCTTGTCTTTATAATATTTTACATAGTGCTGCTTATCTCTTATACATAAGCCCAAAGGGTTTGCTGTAAATCAGTAAAGCAAAAACATCATTTGATACTACAGCTGATATGAAAGTGTAAGCTGGTAACCATGCTGACATATAATCTTTTTGTGTTGGGAGTTGTTGATCATCAAGCTATCTTTATTTTCTATAGTCTACATTTTTGTAATCTACATTTTAACCTGGATTGCCACAATATCCTCTCTAGGTTTCTTCCTAGGTTCTGGCTTTTCTAGGGAGTTTTTCCTAGCCACCGTGCTTCTACATCCGCATTGCTTGCTGTTTGGGGCTTTTAGGCCGGGTTTCTGTACAGCCCTTTGTGACATCGGCTGATGTAAAAAAAGAGCTTTGTAAATAAATGTAATTGATTGATTGATGTTTTTCGATGCGTTTGATTTGGAAAGGCACACAGAGAATGCGGTAGCTCATTCTGTCGTGCAGGTTTATTGATCAAAGATCAACAACAGCAAAAATCCTCCAGGTCGCGTAAATGTCTTCCAGTGTGTTGCTCCCCCTCAGCCTTGTCCCATAGTGAACATTGTGTTGTCATGCATGATGCGAACACGAATAAAAAGAGGTTGTAGCAGAAACGCTGCCCCCTTTAGTCCCATGAGACACAGTGGCAGCCATATGCACTATGCCTGTTCCCTATTAAACATGTGCTGAATTGAAAGTGACATCTTCCTGCATTTACCTCAGATCCCCAGGTTTAGTGGGTTGGAAAGGAGAAGGGAGGATGTTTCCCTTATGGTTATCAACGGCAGAGAACAACCGCGGTTTCAGAGTCAATTCCAATACCAGAAACAGCAGCTAATGTGTATAATGTCTGTTGTTTGTATACTGTATATGGAGGATATTGATATTTTTAATCAGGCTATGCCTTTTTTAATTGGCTTTAATAAAGTTGCATTCAATTGAATCTCACCCACTGACAACATTTCTAAAATGTCATTCTAGCGGGGATTTTAACATTATCGTGACGCAGCATCGTGACGGCAGCCCCCTCTCACTATAAGTGAACACTTTCCCTGCGACAGGTTAAGTGTCTGACAAGAAAGCGGAAATGTATAATTAACATCAATAGCAGGCTGGAAGTCTGTCGAGGCGTGGCCTTTTCAAGGAAGGACTTGTTCCTGGCAAATTGTCCCCATTAATCTTCAGCTTAATTGATTGTGAAAAGTTTTAGGATGACATTTTAAAAAAGCATGCACGGCCGGTGATTGATTTGGGGAAAATGAACTAATAATGAATGCAAGGCAGTCATTACTTGTTGAGCACAGCGGCTAATTTTAGACAGATTAGAGTGGGTTTGATAGTGCTTAATAAAGAGGATGGCTTGATGAGCTCCTCTGTGTCTCTACACTACTCTCTCTGCTCTACTCTACCTGCCTGTCTGGCCTCTCAGGGCTTAACCAGTGCTCATTACTCTGAGTGACTCTGTCTCTGCCTAATGCCAACAGCTAAGGGGACTTATCCAAAGCCAAACTCAATAAGAAGCACCAGCGGACCCTTTTACCATTTCTCCCCTATATTTTTACCTAACTCACCAAAGATTCTATGACAATTTTTGGAAAACTCCAAACCGAACCTAAATTGAAATTGTTCCTTCTTTGTTGAACCTCTTTGTTGAAACCGTTCAAACGCGTATAGAATGTGTATAGAATGTGTATAGAATGTGTATAGAATGTGTATAGAATGTGTATAGAATGTGTATAGAATGTGTATAGAATGTGTAACACTTTTTTGTTTTGTTTACAGCCCTGTTTCAGAATTGATTTACTTAGACAGGACGTCACGTAAACAAAAAGTCACTGGTGTGAATGCCATGAGTCGAGAAATCTGTGGCTGTGCCCTTGAGCAAGGCACTTCACCCTAATTCCTCCTGTATGTTGCTCTGGATAAGAGCATCTGCTAAATGACAAAAATGTCAATGTACACATTCTACATAGTAGTAGAATATTATATGGTAACAGTGATTACAATGAAAAATATATTCATCTTTGACCTCTTATTCTGGTTGATTTTCTAAAGAGAAGTGTAGCGAAGGCCCTATACTTATGTGACAGGCTGGCAGGCCTGAGAGCAGTAGAAACAGTGGGTTAGGTTGCTGTTTAATCTGACAGAGTGAGTGTAAATGTCCCCCGGCACTGTGCCTGTCTCCTGTCCGGACCTAGTCATGTGACACGGGATTAATCGTGCCCTGTGTGTGAGAGAATGGGACAGGGTAATGGCTCTGTGTGTGTGTGAACGGGACAGCGTTAGTAGCTATCTCTACGGCTCCGGCAGCTCCCTCTCATTGTGTCATGGTCCCCAGCTACCCGGCTACCATAGCTGCTTTGTGCTCCAGGCTCCTTTGACTCTGAGTGGCCCGGTTGACCTGGGAACGGGGCTGCGTTCAAACAAGCCTTCTGTGGTCTTTTTGTTTTCAGGCCCGAAAACATTGAATTTGTTGACAAACAAGTTTTGTCAACCCAAATAATCAATGAACTGATTTCATATGCGGAGATTAGCAAAGGTTGGCAGCTGCCCCCATCTTCATGCTGGAAGGAAGCCCTTTGCTTTTTTCCACCGTCCCTACTCCCCTCTACCCCCATCTCAGACGTTACAGAGAAGACAGGTTTTGGGGTGCCTTCGCTGTTGTGGCGTTTTAAAAGTAGTTATTCTCTCTGTTAACATACTGGAACTATTCACCAAGGTATTGAGCTACAGTAGCGCCATAGTTATGCAGCCAAAACAGACCCACTGTTACTAATCAGGGAGGGCAGAGATTGAGCTTGTTGATGGAAGATGTGTGTGTGTAGCCATAGAAGGCTGGGGTAAGGTGTCTGTGTGTGTGTGTGTGTGTTCAGGTCAATGTTAAGGTGTGTGTGTAGTTGTAGCAGGAAGATGGAATGCTGTGTGTTTGGGGGTGACAGTGAGCGAGACTCACTCTGTGTCTGTCTCTGTGGGGCCCTGGCCAATCACTGTCCAAAATAGTCTCTCTATCTCTGTGGCATTGTGGTCCCGGTAATGGCTCCTCCTCAGCAGAATTCCTCCCAGTGTCTCTCCCTCCCTGGCTGGAGAGATGCTGCAGCCATAGAGGAGAGGGGAGAATAGAGGAGTGGAGAGGAGCGAGGAGGAGAGGAGAGAAGCGAGGAGAGGAGAGGCTGAAGGAGAGGAGAGGGGGGGAAATGACAGCGCTCAGGGGCAATGTGTTGACCGTTTTGTCGTCTCCCACTGTGTGTTGTCATCTCTCCAGTCAGTGGGCTGGATTGGATGCGACAGCAGCAATAGGTCATTAACAGCAATGGGACATGTCCTCTGGCAGATAGACTGGGGGGGATGAAACACACAGACTAAATAGTAACATTGATATCACTGGCCCGTAATAGTTTTGCATGAGATAAATTATACGTTGGTTAATTTTTTAAAAGCATTATTAAAGGACTCGCCTGCTTCTGAAGGGCAAAATGTCTGGTGTTGGTGGAAGAGAGTAAGGGGTGGATGGTGGGTGGATGCTTCTCTGTTTTCTTTTTCTTTCTCTCTCTCTTTCTCTTTCTCTCTCTTTCTCTCTCTCTTTCTCTCTTTCTCTCACTCTCTCTCTCTCTGCCTCTATCTCTTTCTCTCTCTAGTGTCTCTCTCTTTCTCCCTCTTGTCTGTCTGTCTGTCTGTCTGTCTGTCTGTCTGTCTGTCTGTCTGTCTGTCTTATTATTTTCTATGTTGTAGAATAAAAGTCAAGATATCAAAACTATGAAATAACACATATGGAATCATGTAGTAACCAAACACGTGTTAAACAAATCAAAATATATTTTATATTTTGAGATTCTTCAAAGTAGCCACCCTTTGCCTTGATGACAGTTTTGCATACTCTTGGCATTCTCTCAACCAGCTTCATGAGGTAGTCACCTGGAATGCATTTCAATTAACAGGCGTGCCTTGTTATAAGTTCATTTGTGGAATTTCTTTCCTTCTTTTTGCATTTGAGGCAATCAGTTGTGTTGTGACAAGGTAGGGTTGGCATACAGAAGAGAGCCCTATTTGATAAAATACCAAGTCCATATTATGACAAGTCAAATAAGCAAAGAGAAACGACAGTCCATCATTACTTTAAGACGTTCAAGAACTTTTAAAGTTTCTTCAAATGCTGTCTCAAAAACCATCAAGCGCTATGATGAAACTGGCTCTCATGAGGGAAGGAAAGGAAGACCCAGAGTTACCTCTGCTGCAGAGGATAAGTTCATTAGAGTTACCAGCCTCAGAAATTGCAGCCCAAATAAATGCTTCACAGAGTTCAAGTAACAGACACATCTCAACATTGACTGTTCAGAGGAGACTGTGTGAATCAGGCCTTCATGGCCGAATTGTTTCAAAGAAACCATTACTAAAGGACACCAATAAGAAGAAGAGACTTGCTAGGGCCAAGAAACATGAGCAATGGACATTAGACCGGTGGAAATCTGTCCTTTGGTCTGGTGAGTCATTGTGAGACACAGAGTAGGTGAACGGATGATCTCTGCATGTGTGGTTTGATTTCATTTTCATTTCATTCCCACCGTGAAGGATGGAGGAGGAGGTGTGATGGTGTGGGGGTGCTTTGCTGGTGACACTGTCTGTGATTTATTTAGAATTCAAGGCACACTTAACCAGCATGGCTACCACAACATTCTGCAGCGATAAGCCATCCCATTTGGTTTGCGCGTAGCGGGACTATCATTTGTTTTTCAACAGGACAATGACCCAAAACACCCCTTCAGGTTGTGTAAGGTCTCTTTGACCAAGAAGGAGAGTGATGGTGCTACGTCAGATGACCTGGCCTCCACAATCAACCGACCTCAACCCAATTGAGATGGTTTGGGATGAGTTGGACCACAGAGTGAAGGAAAAGCAGCCAATAAGTGCTCAGCATATGTGGGAACTCCTTCAAGACTGTTGGAAAAGCATTCCTCATGAAGCTGGTTGAAGCTGAATGCCAAGAGTGTGCAAAGCTGTCATCAAGGCAAAGGGTGGCTACTTTGAAGAATATAAAATATAAAATAATTTGATTTGTTTAACACTTTTTTGGTTACTGCATGATTCCATATGTGTTATTTCATAGTTTTGACGTCTTCACTATTATTCTACAATGTAGAAAATAGTCAAATAAAGAAAAACCCTTGAATGAGTAGGTGTGTCCAAACTTTTCACTGGTACTCAATTTCTCCCTTTCTCTCTCTCTCTTCAATCGTTATTGCATAATTGAAAATGGAGGGGACCTTGACCTTCACCGCCCTCAGGACCCCAAACACCCCCTCCCACAATGATCTCTGTTCAGTCCGAGACTCCCCTTGCCTTCGGAATGAGTCATCACACTACACCCTTATCCCTGCTGGGATGAAACAGATCTGTCTCACTTGTTGTCTGTTGTTTCTTAGTGTGTGACAGAATGTGAAGAATAGACTATTAAAGTAATCATTGCTTGAGGGTAGTAGCACTCTCACTCATACATGCATAAACGAAATGCAGAGAAGTTGAATATCCTCAATATGCAAAATTGCTCTTTGTTGGGAGTTATCAAAAGAAGCAGTGTTTGATGTCTCTTTAAATGATAGAGAATCAACAGCATGTGTTGTTTGTAGATGAATGAGAGGCAGAGTGTAGTGAGGGCCAGACAGAAGGACTACTAATTACAGAAAGGCTGTTGTAAAGAGTAGAAAGACTCCCAGCTTCTATCAGCACCTGTGGAGGGCAAGGGGGACAGGACACCCAACACGTCTTAATATGCCACACATCTTAAGGTCCAATACGCAAATCTGTCAAATCTTTCATCTTGACTTCTTTCCTGACGTTGTTTTTTCTCTCCCTCTTGTTTGGTTAGCTTTGTTGCGTTTGTTGTTTTCAGCGAGTCAGACTTGTGTGATAATGGGGCTCTGTTTCAAAAAGCCCTTGGTTTTCAAACCCCTTCCATCTCCACACCGGCGGAAGCAGAGAAAGACGCCTGCTTTAGAAACGACAGCTGTTTACATTTGCATAACATCAAGGAGGAGCCGGGCTGTGTGTTTGAGGCCCGTCTGTGTGCAGCTGTCACAAGTTGTAATCGCAGGTTGATTTGTGATTCGGGAAAAAAATCGCCATCATGGCTCTATGCCTCTGTTGTTGTTGAGCAGCCGCTCAGAACAGTTTCGGTTTGTAGGTCTACTTAGAGGGAAAGAAAAAGACAAAGTGGATGGAGGCATTTTCCTCCTCCTCCTCCTCCCTGTGCCAGAGACAGATCCAGACCCTCTCCTCTCCTCTCCTCTCCTCTCCTCTCCTCTCCTCTCCTCTCCTCTCCTCTCCTCTCCTCTCCTCTCCTCTCCACAGATTATGCAGAAGTCCTCTGTCTATCACTGCTCTCTCTATTGACCGCGGTTCGTATGGCCATTGTTCCTCTTGTTGGGAAGCGATAAAGCCAGAGGTTAATTGGGAAAGTCCTGAAGCTGGCCTTTGTGCTCCGGTCTGGCCCCCAAACAAAACAGTCTAGGAATGTGAGCCATTACATCGAGCCCAGGCAGCTCCACTGTGTCTCTGTCACACCCACATGCCATTTATACTGCTTATCTATGGAGCTAGAGAATGGAAGTTGCATTCCGCGAAGCACCATTCATTCTATCCCCAGCCTTACGAATGTTAACTACGACTGCAGTACAGAGTCTCTACTTGCTACCTCTCACGTTGTCATATAAAGCCACTATTGTTGTCTTTTCATATCCCACCCAGGTCTGAGCGTATGCATTAATTACAGTTAACACTCAATAATTGCAGGCGGCCTTGGCACAGAGGTGTGACAACATTTCAGTCGTGATCAGTTTGCAGTAATGGTAGATTATTGAGACATTTTTGTCAAATTCAATTTGAAATTGCCCTGTCAACCAACCATACACAAACTGCGCATGGATTTTCATCTGTCATGGCTTTTTTTTTATCAGTCATCTCCATGTAGCACATTCTGTTGGTAGAAAAGCTGGTCTGATGTTTTGCTCTCTCTCTCTCTGCAGTGTAAAGGGTCACCACTCCGTGCTTTTATCTCAGCTCGTTGAAAGCCGCTGTCTCCCATACTTGATAGATATTCTTTTGTTTACTAATGTGCTGTTGAAAGCAAACATGTCAGAGCCCTTCTTGCTGTGGTTCACTACATTGCATAACATAATGGGAGGGGAATTTACATACCCACACGCGCACCCACACGCACACACAGACACACACACACGCACACGTATACACACACAGTCAGCCCAGCCCAGCTCGCCACGGGCTTCTTCTCAACCAACTCATGGTGAGCGGTTCATTTCGATGCAGGATCTGGATGGGCCTCTGACAGACAGACACGAAGACAGACAGACAGATAGACAGATGTCAAGTGTAAAGATTATGATCACATTTCGGTGTGTTCCATGTAAAGTGAAACGCGGACAGTCCATTGTGCCAGAGGTTGTCCACTGAGGTGTACAGTAGTGGAGCCATAGTGAGATGTTGGGTACAGACGGGCTCTGAGGTCCACGGGGTTCAGGTTAGGAATGGAAGGCAGACTGACTAGGGTGTTGTTGATGTGCATATGTCTGCTGCAGGCAGCAGATGGATGGTGGCTCCACAGCGCAGGTGTCGTAGGAAGGCAGGTGTGATGGGATACAGGTATGATAGGCATGCAGGTGTGAGCTGGGTGCAGGTGTGAGCTGGGTGCAGGTGTGAGCTGGGTGCAGGTGTGAGCTGGGTGCAGGTGTGAGCTGGGTGCAGGTGTGAGCTGGGTGCAGGTGCGTCGTAGGAATGGCAACTCCTTACAGGTGGCTAATAACCCTTTGTCAAGTCAGTTAAACATAGAAGTACAAATAAGTACTTTATGAGGCTTTATTATGAGGAAAATGTAACAGAAGCAGTAAACTAAAGACAAGTCATTGTTTACATATTCAGGCACACACACACACGCTCATCCGGTATAGATTGTACATAGCGGTAGCTGGCACAGCACAGAGGTGGGGTTTCAGCTCTATTTCACCATGGCTTCTGTGGCAGCATGACCTGAAGTCAGGCTAGAATCTTGAGGAGTAAAAGATCAATGTGGAACGTCGAGCCAGGCATTCTGATTACCAGCCCTCCTCTATACTTCCTGTGCAGCCCACATGCCCAGACCCACCCCTTTCATTAGCAATGGGAATTCGGACAGAGAGGGAAAAAAACAGGGCCCTTATTATTTATGCAGTCAATAGCAAGGGCTTGTCTGCATTCATAATTGTTTGATTTTATAGGCCAGTCTTTAAACAAACATTGTCTATGGTAATGTGATGCCCTGACGGATGGCGAAAGGTTTTGTCTGTGAATATCATTTGGATAATTAAAAATGACAGATGAAATCGCCCGCTGTCTTGACCCTCACTTTGTTCCCCGAGTGATGGCGAGGAGATGCTGATTGCTGTCAATCAGGGGCCTTGGGAGGATTGGGGAAACTCTGGCAGCCCTGAACCCTGACCCGCACTGTTGATCTGAAATAGATAACAACCTTGAAATACCTGCAGAATTTAAACAGCCTTGCTCTGTGTCGAGAGCCGGGGCGCCTTCCCAAAAGAGCCCCCTTAACCCCCTCCCTCCCTCCTTCTCTCTCTTTCTCCTCCCTAGCTATCTTTCTTTCTCTCTCTCTCTCTCTCTCTCTCTCTCTCTCTCGCTCTCTCTCTCTCTCTCTCTCTCTCTCTCTCTCTCTTTCACTCACTCTCCATACTCCATCCCCTGGTCTGAGCAGCTGTGCAGATTACATACCTCCTGATATGACCCAGACCCAACAATAAGGGGAGGGAAAGGAGCACAGGGATACAAATTAAAACATCAATCTAATGGCCTTCAGATTTACTTCAGATCTCAGATCAGGCTGCAGTTCTCGGCTAGAATAACTTTCTCCTCGTCTCAATTGAATTGCATTTGAACTAGTTAAACTACTGAACTAGTATTGTCGTCCCCCAGAAGGCGCTCCCTCTGTCAAACTCTCTATACAGATGCCGTATCTTAATTTGTTCATCCTGTTGTTGCAGGAATTTTATTTTTCTAAAGTTTGTAATTTCCTCTTAAAAATGTCGGACTTGATATGCCCAAATGAGAAATGGATCAACCCCTAAAAAAAATGTCCATTAATTATCTCCTCCATTATAATTCATATTTCCTGTTGCTGCAGGATTATTTTCCTGCTGTGAGACACTAGCTCAAACAAAGATATGGCATCTGTACACTGAATTTACAAAACATTAAGAACACCTTCCTAATATTGAGGGAAATGTGTCTTCCGCATTTAACCCAACCGCTCTGAGTCAGACTACCATAATCAACATCCATGGCACCCAGGGAACAGTGGGTTAACTGCCTTGCTCAGAATGACAGATTTTTACCTTGTCAGCTCAGGGATTCAATCCGGCAACCTTTTGGTTACTGGCCCAACGCTCTAACCACTGGCCTTCCTGCCGCCCACACCTGGTCAGTCTATGTCATGGAAAGAGCAGGTGTTCTTAAAGTGGAACTGACAGCATTTTAGCAAGATGAAATCTTATTCAAATCTGTTCATATACACCCCCAGGAAGAATATGACACTTCCCAAAAAATTATCTGACAAGAGAGCCATTATATTTAGTCATTTTCACGTTTTCATAAATTCTTTGAATGTTTGGGAATTACGTACACTAAGGTATTTGTGAAAATGTTATAACAATATAGAGTGGGAAAGTGGCCGGGCGTTTGGACAATTAATATACACTGCAGTAAATAAAAACGAATAAAAACATTTGTCTCATCCAGGACTGGAATCTATGCAGACTGGTGCACCATAGCCAATCAGAGCTACAGTAGGCCTTTATGAAAACAAGCCATTTGACACAGGCCTGCCATTATTCACTTTGAACTGGTCTGTGTGTTTACAGGCAGTTGCAACAACTCAACTTTAGATCGTTAGAACTCAAACGCCAAAAGCCACCTGAATGGATTTTTGCAAATATGTCAATACCACAGGAGTCTTCTTACATTTGGGAACTTTACAGTCCTATTGATCACTCCAATTTGCATACCGCCCCAACAGATCCACAGATGATGCAGTCTCTCCACACTGCCCTTTCCCACCTGGACAAAAGGAACAGCTACAGTTGAAGTCGGAAGTTTACATACACTTAGGTTGGAGTCATTAAAACTCGTTTTTCAACCACTCCACACATTTCTTGTTAACAAACTATAGTTTTGGCAAGTCGGTTAGGACATCTACTTTGTGCATGACACAATAAATGTTTCCAACAATTGTTTACAGACAGATTATTTCACTTATAATTCACTGTATCACAATTCCAGTGGGTCAGAAGTTTACATACACTAAGTTGACTGTGCCTTTAAACAGCTTGGAAAATTCCAGAAAATGATGTCATGGCTTTAGAAGCTTCTGATAGGCTAATTGACATCATTTGAGTCAATTGGAGGTGTAAATGTGGATTTATTTCAAGGCCTACCTTCAAACTCAGTGCCTCTTTGCTTGACATCATGGACAAATCAAAAGAAATCAGCCAAGACCTCAGAAAACAAATTGTAGACCTTCACAAGTCTGGTTCATCCTTGGGAGCAATTTCCAAATGCCTGAAGGTACTACGTTCATCTGTACAAACAATAGTACGCAAGTATAAACACCATGGGACCATGCAACCGTCATACCGCTCAGGAAGGAGACACATTCTGTCTCCTAGAGATGAATGTACTTTGGTGCGAAAAGTGCAAATCAATCCCAGAACAGCAGCAAAGGATGTTGTGAAGATGCTGGAGGAAACAGGTACAAAAGTATCTGTATCCACAGTAAAACGAGTCCTATATCGACATAACCTGAAAGGCCGCTCAGAAAGGAAGAAGCCACTGCTCCAAAACTGCCATAAAAAAGCCAGACTACGGTTTGCAACTGCACATGGGGACAAAGATCGTACTTTTTGGAGAAATGTCCTCTGGTCTGATGAAACAAAAATAGAACTGTTTGGCCATAATAATCATTGTTATGTTTGGAGGAAAAAGGGGGAGGCTTGCAAGCCGAAGAACACCATGCAAACCGTGAAGCACGGGGGTGGCAGCATCATGTTGTGGGGGTGCTTTGCTGCAGGAGGGACTGGTGCACTTCACAATATAGATGGCATCATGAGGCAGGAAAATGATGTGGACATATTGAAGCAACATCTCAAGACATCAGTCAGGAAGTTAAAGCTTGGTCGCAAATGGGTCTTCCAAATGGACAATGACCCCAAGCGTACTTCCAAAGTTGTGGAAAAATGACTTAAGGACAACAAAGTCAAGGTATTAGAGTGGCCATCACAAAGCCCTGACCTCAATCCTATAGAAAATTTGTTGGCAGATGTCACGTTCTGACCATAGTAAGATGTGATTTTCTATGGTAGAGTAGGTCAGGGCGTGACAGGGGGTGTTTTGTGTTTTTCTCTGTTGGGGTTTTTTGGGTTGATCTCCAATTGGAGGCAGCTGGTCCTCGTTACCTCTGATTGGAGATCATATTTAATTAGGGGTTTTTCTTCCTGGGTTTTGTGGGTGATTATCTTTTGAGTAGTGTTTATTTCTCTTTTTGTCACTGTTTGTTGTTTTGTTGTTACAATTATTTTGGTGTGTTGCAATCGTTTCACGGAATAAAATAATATGTAGAACTACAACCACGCTGCTCGTTGGTCTGATCCTTAAAACAGCCGTGACAGCAGAACTGAAAAGGCGTGTGTGAGCAAGGAGGCCTACAAACCTGACTTAGTTACATCAGCTCTGTCAGGAGGAATGGGCCACAATTTACCCAACTTATTGTGGGAAGCTTGTGGAAGGCTCCGTTTGACCCAAACGTTTGACCCAAGTTAAACAATTTAAAGGCAATGCTACCAAATAGTAATTGAGTGTATGTAAACTTCTGACCCACTGGGAATGTGATGAAATAAATTATTCTCTGTACTATTATTCTGACATTTCACATTCTTAAAATAAAGTGTTGATCCTAACTGACCTAAGACAGGGAATTTACTCGGATTAAATGTCAGGAATTGTGAAAAACTGAGTTTAAATGTATTTGGTTAAGGTGTATGTAAACTTCCGACTTCAACTGTAAATTATAATTGGAATTTACTTTGGAATTTACTTTAGATCTTATGTCTTGTAGTTATTGTACATTTTGTTATGACAGTTCTGTCGGATCTTGCAATTAATGTTTGAGCATGTTTTCGTGTAGCATTTGTAAACCGTTGTGTTGACAGTGAGTAGATCATGTCTTCTCCTCCTCAGCATTAGTATTCTCCCACAGATCAGTGGCATAACACCACACACAACACTATTTGATCATTTGAATGAGTTACTTTGCTTTGAGATTTACAACAACAGCAACAGTCAGGCGGCGGCTCGGAGCAGAAAAATGGATCCATGGTGCGTTCCCAATCCCTGACAATGTCTGATCTCCCAAAACACTGGAGCATTATAAACCAAATGACAAACGAATGAACACCACAATGAGAAGTCTGTGGGATTATATATCTATCTGCTTCTAAAAGAGAGGAGAGGGGGGGGGGAATATTCAAAAGAGTTGAGCTGAGACGACGGGACACACACACACACGGGAGGCTGGGAGGGAGGATGTCTTCTTAACAGAGCGTCTGACTTTCTAATAACGAGAGGGGAAATGTAAACCTCCATCTCCAAATACTGAGCCCAAATCCTTCCAGTAGGAAATTAATCCTCTCATTGCTCTGTTCCGTCGTTGTGTTGCCACTAAGGAATTGGATCCCATTGAATAATTTCATTATAACTTGTGAGCATGTGGATTAATAGGAGGTTTTACTGTAAAGGAGACGGGGGGCTTTTCTTCTCTCACCCCCCTCCGCCCTCCTCTCTTTCTCAGTACCTGCTGCTGCTGGGAGGCACAAATCAACAGCCTAAAATGACACCCACGTTAATTACAGTCCATGCTTTCTCCATCAGAAAATGTATGTTTGTGTTTGATTTTCAGAGGTAAGCTTTATTTGTATTGTTACCAGGCAAATAAGTAGGACTATATTATTCGTATCATATGAATGCAGTACAGAGGATGCACGATGCTCCATAAACGGTACATTTAAATACAAAATGCAAAATGCATGTATTTGTTTGCGTTTAAATATATTGAATTGAAATATGAATCGTGGTAGGTAATAGATGCAGGCACACCACCAGCAGCAACATTACACCCTAGTGGGAAGCTTTCTGTATGGTGCTGCCTGGAGGTTCAGAGGTTCTCTCATTGGAGACGCTGTTATTGATTATGAAACACTGTCAATCTGAGCTTAATGGCATTAGGTCTGACTCTGAGGGGGCTTGTTAGAACCCTACCCACCATGGACGTGAAGGAAACATGAACTCTGGGGCTGGGAATAATTGTACAATACAGCTTGGGTCATTAAGAAAGAGAAAATGGAATTGATTTGGTTTTTAGAAGTGCCCTGACTTTATTCAGGCATAGTGTGAGTTTCAAGCATTGTGTTTTAGTATAACTGTTTGTTACAAACAGTGATTTATTAACCACATATTAACAACCTATTGCTGTTGAATTAATTTAATTCCTAATATCTCTGTTTGGGACTGTATGGAAAAGGTGTGCCTATTGTTTGCCTTGCCAGTGCCACAGAGAGTTTTTGTTGCAATTAATCCTTTCGCTTCCAAAAGCATTACCCTAACCCTCAGTGAGTCACTTCTCATAATTATTCACATTCGGAGCGAAATTGTCACTAATGAAATGGGAACGCCTCCATAGTTTTGCGCCTTTGCACTTTGACTGGAGCAGAGCTGGAGCAGTGCAGAGCGGTGTGGGCCAGGAGCCAGTGCACTTAGCTGAGAAGGAAAGGCAGGGGAGGGAGCAGCTGGCGATGGGGGCCCCTAGGGGCCCTGGGGTGGGAGAGGGGAGAGGGGGTACTGCTCTCCTGTCTACAAGGTGATTAGAGCACAGAAAAACTAACTTCCAGCTCTCTGATCTCATAGTCCTCACTGTTACTGTTCTTTGACATGGCTTTTGCAGGCAGCATTGTTAGTTGTTTCCCTTTGTTTCTTTCTCATCCTATCTTGCCCCCTGATTAAAGACATGCTCTGGAACTTTGACGACTACTAAGTATTTTTAAAGCTCCCGCTTTGGGCTGGATGTGTCACTGTGTAGTTCATACATGCATAATCTATGAGAAGAATTACTGTCTTACCTCAATTAGCCACGAAATCCCTAGTTTGAAAGCGACTGTTTTCTGGAGGCTGTGCTGTGCTTTTTTCCCCAAATGTTCCCCCACATGGGCTAGCAATTCAAGTTCCAGCCAATGAGTTTCAGCCCTTCGCCATTTGCGTGATAGCTAGCAAGATGCACACACAGCAGAGGCAACAGAGAGAGCAATGATGTGGTGCCAATATCTGCACATATGTGACGTAGTAGTATACCATTTTCGGGGACCACTTTTGGTTCGTGAGCGCTACTTTCAGAACTACTGGCTAAAAAGTATACAAAAGTACCGAAGAATCTAAATCCGGTTATATTTACCAGTGTAGAAAAAGGGGTTTGTGAAGAAGTTAAGGAGAGCAAGTGTCTCAGTTTTGTTTGGTGGGAGAGTTTGTTCTTATGACCTTCCCTTCTACCATGTTATTCCTCTGTTTAGTTCTGCATCCGATCTGAACATTCTAGCGTACTGTTTTATAGCACTTTGAATTTGTCATCAAGGAATCGTAAACTGCTCCCAGCTCCATCTTGATTTGGCTGGAATGAGAGCCCCCTACTGCTTATGGAACTAATGTTGGGTTTTAATTGCATGAAACATGGCCTGCACCAGAGGAGTGTCTGTATGAACAGCTTTTATAGACCTTTCATGAGGAACCACATTCAGCTGTAGCCGACATGTCAAACACAGCCAGTACTCTGCTTACAATACCCACAACACAGACCTCCTTGGGTTTTATTGACGCTCGTCGTTAATGACATTTGATGTTTTCCCTCAAAAAACACTCCTCGTAAACGTAGGGTCTGGCATAGCACGGAGAGGAGCTGAGGCTATGATTCAGACTACAGGTCTGGTCTGGCGTTAGCTAGCCTTCTTTCCTACAGACAAGGGAGTTTTGACTAAAGCTCGCCTTAACGCGAGCTCAGTCTACAGCCAATCTGGTGAGCTTAGTTGTGACTGACTTTACTGCTACCCCTCGGCCTGAGATCATGATCCAATCACTGGTGCAGAACTGTCTTTACATACTTTGTGAAACTTCGGTACCACTTCAGACTCCAGTGACTCACTATTGAGTCACTACTGGCTATTTCTGTGTTGGAAATTCCCTGGTAGAGACAGTGGTTCAGTACAGTGTTCAACATTTTACTAGCTAGACTTTAGCTGTTAGAAGCTGAGGGAAATTAGTGGTTTCACATTCCAACCACAAACTATTGCAAAATCTTTTGAAGATAAGATGCATGCTATAGGATATTTACTATGTGGTTGTTCTGGGTCAACTAAGCAAGCTATTTACTTTATCATGTGGTTTCTATGAGACAGTTAAATATACTTTTATTGTTAACCGAGCTAAAAGTATGCTATTGTTAAGAGGAAAACAAGATATTTGCCTTAGCAACGTAATCTTAAACTGCTCACTCCTCCACCTCAGGTTGAGTGGGAAACATTGTGTACACACACAAACCTGTGTTTTGAGTGAAAGGAAAGTTGAATGAAATACCCTATTGTCAGAGTCTAGGTGATGTGGGTAAGGCGGAGTCAGGCGCAGGACACAGAGATGAGTAATAACTTTACTCAAAAATAATCCTCCAACAAGGAGAACGAAAATCCAGAATCACATAAACGAGACAACTGACAACATTAAACCCACACAAAACCATGATGGCTCCAGAGGGTTAAATAGGGAAATAATTCAAACGAAATGGGAACCAGGTGTGAACAATACAGACAAAACAAATGGAAAAAGAAATGTAGATCGGTGGAGGCTAGAAAGCCGGTGACGTCGACAGCCGAACGCTGCCCGAACAAGGAGGCACCAACTTCGGCGGAAGTCGTGACAGTACCCCCCACTTGACGCGCGGCTCCAGCAGTGCGCTGACACCGGCCTCGGGGACGACCCGGAGGATGAGGCGCAGGACGATCCGGGCGGAGACGGTGAAATTCCTGTAGTAAGGAAGGGTCCAGGATGTCCTACACCGGCACCCAGCATCTTTCCTCCGGACCGTACCCCTCCCACTCCACGAGGTACTGAAGGCCCCTCGCCCGACGCCTTGAGTCCATAATGGCTCGCACAGTATATGCCGGGGCCCCCTCGATGTCCAGAGGGGGTGGAGGAACCTTCCGCACCTCAGACTGCTGAAGAGGACCAGCCACCACCGGCCTGAGGAGAGACACATGGAACGAGGGGTTAATACGGTAATCAAGGGGGAGCTGTAACCTATAACAAACCTCGTTCAGTCTCCTCAGGACTTTAAATGGCCCCACAAACTGCGGACCCAGCTTCCGGCAGGGCAGGCGAAGGGGTAGGTTTCGGGTTGAGAGCCAGACCCGAGATCCCGGTGCATACACCGGGGCCTCACTGCGGTGGTGGTCGGCGCTCACTTTCTGCCCCTTGATGGCCCGTTGCAGGCGCACATGGGCAGCGTCCCATGTTTCTTCCGACCGCTGAAACCATTCGTCCACCGCAGGTGCTTCAATCTGGCTCTGATGGAACGGTGCCAGGACCGGCTGATAACCCAGAACACATTGAAAAGGAGATAGGTTAGTGAAGTGGCGGGGGGAGTTTTGGGCCATCTCTGCCCAGGGGATGAAAGCCGCCCAGTCCCCGACCGGTCCTGGCAATAGGACCGCAGAAACCTACCCACATCCTGGTTAACTCTCTCCACCTGCCCATTACTCTCGGGGTGAAACCCTGAGGTGAGGCTGATAAAGACCTCCAGGCATTCCATAAACACCCTCCTGACCCTAGACGTGAACTGGGGACCCCGATCAGAAACTATATCCTCAGGCACCCCGTAGTGGGTGAACGAAGACGTTGGTAAACAGGGCCTCCGCAGTCTGTAGAGCCGTAGGGAGACTGGGCAAAGGAAGGAGATGGCAGGACTTAGAAAACCGATCCACAACAACCAGGATCGTGGTGTTTCCCTGTGATGGAGGAAGATCAGTCACGAAATCCACCGATAGGTGTGACCACGGCCGTTGTGGAACGGGTAGGGGTTGTAATTTCCCTCTGGGCCGGTGTTTAGGTGCCTTGCACTGGGCGCACACCGAGCAGGAGGAAACATAAACCCTCACGTCCTCAGCTAAAGTGGGCCACCAGTACTTCCCACTATGACAGCGCACTGTCCGACCGATGCCAGGATGACCAGAGGAGGGTGACGTGTGGGCCCAACAGATCAAACGATCGCGGACATCAGACGGAACGTACAGATGCCCAACTGGACACTGGTTGGGAGTGGGCTCTGTACGTTACACCCGCTCGATGTCCGCGTCCACCTCCCATACCACCGGTGCCACCAGGCACGAAGCCGGAAGTATGGGAGTGGGATTCGTGGACCGCTCCTCTGTGTCCTACATCCGGACAGTGCGTCTGCCTTAGCGTTCTGAGAACCTGGTCTGTAGGAATGGGTGAAAACAAAACGGGTGAAAAACATGGCCCACCTTGCATGACGAGGGTTCAGTCTCCTCGCCGCCCGGATGTACTCCAGATTGCGGTGGTCAGTCCAAATGAGGAAAGGGTGTCTAGCCCCCTCAAGCCAATGCCTCCACGCCTTCAGAGCCCTGACAACAGCCAACAGCTCCCGATCACCCACATCATAGTTTCGCTCCACCGGGCTGAGCTTCTTCGGGAAAAAAAGCACAGGGGCGGAGCTTTGGTGGCATACCCGAGTGCTGAGACAGCACAGCTCCTATCCCAGCCTCGGACGCATCCACCTCCACTATAAATGCCAAAGAGGGATCAGGATGAGCCAGCACGGGAGACGAGGTAAACAGAGCCTTCAGGTGAGCAAAAGCCCTGTCCGCCCCAGCTGACCACTGCAGTCGCACCGGGCCCCCCTTTAGCAAAGAGGTAATGGGAGCCGCTACCTGACCAAAGCCCCAGATAAACCTCCGGTAGTAGTTGGCAAACCCTAAAAACCGCTGCACTTCATTTACCATGGTTGGAGTCGGCCAATTACGCACGGCTGAAATGCGGTCCTTCTCCATCTCCACCCCTGTCGCGGACAGGCAGAACCCTAGGAGGGAGACGGACTGTTGGAAGAACAGACATTTCTCAGCCTTGACGTACAGGTCATGCTCCAACAGTCGACCAAGCACCTTGCGCAGCAAGGACACATGCTCGGCACGTGTAGCGGAGAATATTAGAATGTCATCTATATACACCACTACGCCCTGCCCGTGCAGGTCCCTGAAAATCTCGTCTACAAAGGATTGAAAGACTGATGGAGCATTCATCAACCCGTACGGCATGACAAGGTACTCATAGTGCCCAGAGGTGGTACTAAATGCCGTCTTCCACTCATCCCCCTCCCGGATACGCACCAGGTTGTAAGTGCTCCTCAGATCCAATTTTGTGAAGAAGCGCGCCCCATGCAATGACTCTGTCACACTGGCTATGAGAGGCAGCGGGTAACTGTACTTCACTGTGATCTGATTTATACCTTGATGGTCAAT
The DNA here is from genome assembly GCF_901001165.1 of Salmo trutta. NCBI lineage: Eukaryota > Metazoa > Chordata > Actinopteri > Salmoniformes > Salmonidae > Salmo > Salmo trutta. Next base: position 9,763,300 of record NC_042989.1, on the reverse strand, counting down.
ACACAGGTGTAAACCTCCATCCTTCTTCTTCACAAAAAATAAACTCGAGGAGGCAGGTGAAGTGGAAGGCCGAATGTATCCCTGTCCCAGAGATTCGGAGACATATGTTTCAATAGCCACCGTCTCCTCCTGTGACAAAGGATACACGTGACTCCTGGGAGGTGCTGCGTCTACCATGAGATTTATCGCACAGTCCCCCCGTCGATGGGGTGGTAATTGAGTCAAATCGGCATATTCAGGGGGGGATGTGCATGGTGGACTCTCCACCGTTTGGACTCTCCACCGTAGTTGCACCTATGGAAACACCTACACACCTCCCCGAGCACTGATGTGACCATCCCTTGAGAGCCCCCTGTTTCCACGAAATAGTGGGGTCATGATCGGCCAACCAGGGATGCCCCAACACCACAGGAAACGCAGGTGAATCGATCATAAAGAGACTAATTCTCTCCTTATGATCCCCCTGCGTTATCATACATAGTGGAGCTGTGACCTCCCTGATCAGTCCTGACCCTAAAGGACGACTATCTAAGGCATGTACAGGGAAGGGCACATCAACAGGAACAATAGGGATCCCTAATCTAATTGCAAATGAATGATCAATAAAGATACCAGCTGCACCTGAATTTACTAGCGCCTTATGCTGGGAATGCGGGGAAAACTCAGGAAATTCTACACATACACACATGTGCGAAACAGGAAGCTCTGGGTAAGTCGGGTGCCTACCTGGGATGATCCACCAGTGCCCTGCCTGCTGCCTCGACTCCCTGGAGATCCTCCCCACCACCGACCAGCAGTGTGCCCTCTGCGGCCACAGGTGGTGCAGGGAATGGACCCCCCTCCGGTCCCCCTCATAGCAGCACCTCCTAGCTCCATCGGCGTCGGATCTGAGGTGCTGGGAGATGGAACTGACGAACCCCGATCCAGACGTCTGTGGGAGGCCAACAGGTTATCCAGTCTGATGGATAGGTCTCCAGCTGGTCAAAGGTAAGGGTGGTGTCCCTGCAGGCTAGCTCCCTACGAACGTCCTCGCGTAGACCAGACCTGTAGTGGTCGATCAGGGCCCGCTCATTCCATCCCGCGCCGGCGGCCAGAGTTCGAAAGTCCAGAGCGAAGTCTTGTGCGCTCCTCATCCCCTGTCTGAGATGATACAAGCGTTCCCCCGCCGCTCTCCCTTCAGGTGGATGATCAAAAACCGCCCGGGAGCGGCGAGTAAAATCCTCATAATTGTCCAACGTCGGTCCTTCCCTTCCCCAGACTGCGTTGGCCCATACGAGTGCTCTAGCAGTCAGACAGGAGATGAGGGCGTTCACACTCTCGCGTCCCGAAGCAGCTGGGTGAACGGTTGCCAGGTAGAGCCCCAGCTGGAGTAGGAAGCCCTGGCACCCAGCAGCCGTTCCATCGTATACCCTCGGGAGCGCGAGCCGAATCCCACTGGATCCAGGTGAAGGAGGGGTGGACAGCGGTGTGGGTTATTGTGGGAGCTGGGGTGATGATGATGGGGTTGCTGGAAAAAGCCCTCTTTCCCATCGCTCCATGGTTTGCAGCACGCGATCCATGGCTGTGCCGAGACTTTGCAACATAGTCGCGTGCTGCTGGACGCGCTCCTCCATAGGTAGAGGAGGGCTGTGGGCACCTGCTGACTCCATTGAAGGTGCGTGTTTCTGACAGAGTCTAGGTGATGTGGGTAAGGCGGAGTCGGGTCACGTCGGTGGTGACGTGTTTGTTTGCGAGGATGTTAACCGTTTCAATCACCTCAGAACCACAAGCATGTGGTCTATAAAAACAGAGGAATGGGTAGTATCACCAGCAGAGCAGCAGGAAGTGTAATATGAACAGTACCTCTCCTCTGCTCTGTTACAGTAGCTGTAAAGCCTACTGACCTTGATAAATCTCCCTATGGAACTGGGAACATATTTAAAAGAGGTGTCATTTCATGTCCTGACTGTCTGGGGTGGTTCTCTAATCAACCACTGTTTCCCTCAGCCACCACCATCACCACCAGGCACTCTCTCTCTCTCTCTCTCTCTCTCGCTCTCTCTCTCTCTCTCTCTCTCTCTCTCTCTCTCTCAGACTGTAGTGGCTGGGGTCTACAGCCTGCAAAGCCTCCTTCTTTCCTCCCCTTGCTCAGCCCCTTCTGACAGCCACTAATAATAACGCATGAAGACAGTCAGACAAAATGAAGACAAATGCTACCCGCTGCCCCAGAATCATAATCCTCTCCCAGGCTTCAGTGAAAGAGATGTCCTAACTGTACCAAGATGTTCTTTATAGCTGTTCCCCCTGACCCACCCGCCCTCACGTCAGCCTGCACGCTCCCCAAAGCCTTCCCCCCTTCTTCTCCCTCCTCACCTCCCCACTGCTGCTTTAAAGCCCTCAGCCCTCCACATCCGCCTTATTTTCCTGGGGAAATCCATTAAGGCGACATATGGAGGCTGTTGGTTAGCCAGAGTGGAGGAGCGGCGAGGAGCGGCGAGGGGAGAGAGGAGCCAGCCTGCCAGGGCTAGGAGCAGGACAATAGTGGGGTTTGGTCTGTGGCATACGGTACCGTACAGATGGGTATTGTAAAAGATTCATGAGGGGAATAAAAGATCTGAGGTAACATTTGGTTGGAGACGCCAAAGATGCAGGTGAGGAGGATGACAGCAGACAGACACAGCACAGACACACAGCCTACTGTCTATCTACACGTGGAGAGTTCAGATAAGATGATCCCTGGCTGTCTCATGTGGAGGAACACCACACCTATCACATACAGGTGTAGGCATGGAAGAGTGGAGGTATTCATTAACATGTTGTGACTTCAACTAAATACTCATTCTTCAACAGTGTTTGAGTAGATATACAGTGCCTTCAGCAAGTATTCACAACCCTTGACTTTTTCCACATGTTGTTGTGTTACAGCCTGAAAATGTAAATTGATTACATTTAGATTTTGTGTCAGTGATCTACACACAATACCCCATAATGTCAAAGTGGAATTATGTGTTTAGAAATGTTTACAAATCAATAAAAAAGGAAAAGCTTAAATGTCTTGAGTCAATAAATCATTTTATTATAGCAAGCCTAAATAACTTCAGGAGTAAAACTTAACAAGTCAGATAACAAGTTGCATGGACTAACTCTGTGTGCAATAATAGTGTTTAACATGATTTTTGAATGACTACTTAATCTCTGTACCCCACACATACAATTATCTGTAAGGTCGTTCAGTCAAGCAGTGAATTTCAAACACAGATTGGTAGATGGGTATTTTTTTTTTTAGAGCAGACATTGAATATCCCTTTCAGCATGATGAAGTTATTAATTACACTTTGGATGGTGTATCAATACACCCAGTCACTACAAAGATACAGGGGTCCTTCCTAACTCAGCTGACAGAGAGGAAGGAAACTTCTCAGGGAATTCACCATGAGGCCAATGGTGATTTTAAACCAGTTACAGAGTTAAATGGCTGTGATAGGAGAACACTGAGGATGGATGAACAACATTGTAGTTACTCCACAATACTAACCTAAATGACATAGTGAAAAGAAGGAAGCCTGTACAGAATTAAAATATTCCAAAACATGCATCCTGTTTGAAATAAGGCAACAGACACTGGGAGACAAATCCACCTTTCAGCAGGACAATAACCTAAAACGCAAGGCCAAATATACATTGGAGTTACTTACCAAGATGACATTAAAAGTTCTTGAAAGGCCTAGTTAAAGTTTTGACTTAAATCAGCTTGAAAATATATGGCAAGACTTGAAAATGGATGTCTAGCAAAGTTTAACAACCAATGTGACAGAGCTTGAAATAAAAAAAAAATATAATGAGCAAATATTGTACAATCCAGGTGTGCAAAGCTCTTACAGACTTACCCAGAAAGACTCACAACTGTAATCGCTGCCAAAGGGGATTCTAACATGTATTGACTCAGGGGGTTGAATACTTATCTAATCAAAATATATTAGTGTTTTATATGCCATTAATAATAAAAACAAGTTAGAATTTTGACGTTACAGAGTAGTTTGTTTAGATTGTTCACAAAAAATGACAATTCAATCCATTTTAATCACATTTTGTAACACAAATAAATAAAAACGTCAAAGGGTGTGAATACTTTCTGAAGGTACTGTATCCCATGTATCATTTCTTTTATTTTAGCACTGCTACATTTACAGATGAACAATACATATACTTCATGATTCTGATCATTATTGATTACATAAACATTGTATTTAGTATCATAGTACCAAAACTAGTCATTCATTTCAAACCTTCTCCACATAAAAATCATCAATTAACACAAAAAAATTAAGACAATTAAATATTAAGATATAGGCCAATACGATGAAGCACAGTTAGAGGCATGTGAGAGTTGAATAAACCTTCCTCCATACAGGGCTAAAGTAGACTAGACGATGCAATTGTTCCTTCCTAATCTTCCTGTTGACAAGGGTCCCTCTACTGGCCAAACCGCAAAACAAAGCCCTTTGTTACACAACTATACTGTACTACAGCAGTAGTAGCATTAGATCCCTTTGAACACAGTCTGATGAGCAAGCTCCCAGGCTGCATAGGGCTCAGCTCACCGCTCTGCTCCCTCCTTCTGCTGACACTTAAACAAACCAAACATGCTCTTTCAAAGGGACCTCTCCTCACCAGCGAGCCTCCGAACAGATAGAGCCCCTCTTTGATCCAGTGACCAGCACAGTGGGCTTTTTTAACAGGAGGGGAAGTATCAGTCATTACAGCCCCATTCCCCACTTCAAGGGGAAGCAACCTCAGCTGGACTGTCTGTCAGGTGAGAGAGGGAAAGCTACACTGTCAGATAATCTCTTTCTGCTACTTGGCAAAACCCCCATGTAATTCCTTAATCAAGATTCTGAGAGCAGGTTGAGAAGCGGCTCAGTGTGTCCTAAAATGTTCTCTGGTCTAGAGGATCCTCTCTCTGCCTCAGTGACCCCACTGTAGACAAGGATTTGGGCAAGGTGAGCCACCTGTTCTGTTCTCGTCTGCAGAGAAATATAACCATATAAGTTAAGAGAAATATAACCATATAAGTTAAGAGAAATATAACCATAGAAGTTAAGAGAAATAGAACCATATAAGTTAAGAGAAATAGAACCATATAAGTTAAGAGAAATAGAACCATATAAGTTAAGAGAAATAGAACCATATAAGTTGAGAGAAATAGAACCATATAAGTTGAGAGAAATAGAACCATATAAGTTAAGAGAAATAGAACCATAGAAGTTAAGAGAAATAGAACCATATAAGTTAAGAGAAATAGAACCATATAAGTTAAGAGAAATAGAACCATATAAGTTGAGAGAAATAGAACCATATAAGTTAAGAGAAATATAACCATATAAGTTAAGAGAAATATAACCATATAAGTTGAGAGAAATAGAACCATATAAGTTGAGAGAAATAGAACCATATAAGTTAAGAAAAATAGAACCATATAAGTTAAGAGAAATAGAACCATATAAGTTAAGAGAAATATAACCATATAAGTTAAGAGAAATAGAACCATATAAGTTAAGAGAAATAGAACCATATAAGTTAAGAGAAATATAACCATATAAGTTAAGAGAAATAGAACCATATAAGTTAAGAGAAATAGAACCATATATGTTGAGAGAAATAGAACCATATAAGTTGAGAGAAATATAACCATATAAGTTAAGAGAAATAGAACCATATAAGTTAAGAGAAATAGAACCATATAAGTTAAGAGAAATAGAACCATATAAGTTAAGAGAAATAGAACCATATAAGTGAAGAGAAATAGAACCATATAAGTTGAGAGAAATAGAACCATATAAGTTAAGAGAAATAGAACCATATAAGTTAAGAGAAATAGAACCATATAAGTTGAGAGAAATATAACCATATAAGTTGAGAGAAATAGAACCATATAAGTTGAGAGAAATAGAACCATATAAGTTAGGAGAAATAGAACCATATAAGTTAAGAGAAATAGAACCATATAAGTTAAGAGAAATAGAACCATATAAGTTAAGAGAAATAGAACCATATAAGTTGAGAGAAATAGAACCATATAAGTTAAGAGAAATAGAACCATATAAGTTAAGAGAAATAGAACCATATAAGTTGAGAGAAATAGAACCATATAAGTTGAGAGAAATAGAACCATATAAGTTAAGAGAAATAGAACCATATAAGTTAAGAGAAATAGAACCATATAAGTTAAGAGAAATAGAACCATATAAGTTAAGAGAAATAGAACCATATAAGTTGAGAGAAATAGAACCATATAAGTTAAGAGAAATAGAACCATATAAGTTAAGAGAAATAGAACCATATAAGTTAAGAGAAATAGAACCATATAAGTTAAGAGAAATAGAACCATATAAGTTGAGAGAAATAGAACCATATAAGTTAAGAGAAATAGAACCATATAAGTTAAGAGAAATAGAACCATAGAAGTTGAGAGAAATATAACCATATAAGTTGAGAGAAATAGAACCATATAAGTTAAGAGAAATAGAACCATATAAGTTAAGAGAAATAGAACCATATAAGTTAAGAGAAATAGAACCATATAAGTTGAGAGAAATAGAACCATAGAAGTTGAGAGAAATAGAACCATAGAAGTTGAGAGAAATAGAACCATATAAGTTAAGAGAAATAGAACCATATAAGTTGAGAGAAATAGAACCATATAAGTTGAGAGAAATAGAACCATATAAGTTAAGAGAAATAGAACCATATAAGTTAAGAGAAATAGAACCATATAAGTTAAGAGAAATAGAACCATATAAGTTGAGAGAAATAGAACCATAGAAGTTGAGAGAAATAGAACCATATAAGTTAAGAGAAATAGAACCATATAAGTTGAGAGAAATAGAACCATATAAGTTAAGAGAAATAGAACCATATAAGTTAAGAGAAATAGAACCATAGAAGTTGAGAGAAATAGAACCATATAAGTTAAGAGAAATAGAACCATATAAGTTAAGAGAAATAGAACCATATATGTTGAGAGAAATAGAACCATATAAGTTAAGAGAAATATAACCAGAGAAGTTAAGAGAAATAGAACCATATAAGTTAAGAGAAATAGAACCATAGAAGTTGAGAGAAATAGAACCATATAAGTTAAGAGAAATAGAACCATATAAGTTAAGAGAAATAGAACCATAGAAGTTAAGAGAAATATAACCATATAAGTTAAGAGAAATAGAACCATAGAAGTTGAGAGAAATAGAACCATATAAGTTAAGAGAAATAGAACCATATAAGTTAAGAGAAATAGAACCATATAAGTTAAGAGAAATAGAACCATATAAGTTGAGAGAAATAGAACCATATAAGTTAAGAGAAATAGAACCATAGAAGTTAAGAGAAATAAAACCATATAAGTTAAGAGAAATAGAACCATATAAGTTGAGAGAAATAGAACCATATAAGTTAAGAGAAATATAACCATATAAGTTAAGAGAAATATAACCATATAAGTTAAGAGAAATAGAACCATATAAGTTAAGAGAAATAGAACCATATAAGTTAAGAGAAATAGAACCATATAAGTTAAGAGAAATAGAACCATAGAAGTTGAGAGAAATAGAACCATATAAGTTAGGAGAAATAGAACCATATAAGTTAAGAGAAATAGAACCATATAAGTTAAGAGAAATAGAACCATATAAGTTAAGAGAAATAGAACCATATAAGTTAGGAGAAATAGAACCATATAAGTTAAGAGAAATAGAACCATATAAGTTAAGAGAAATAGAACCATATAAGTTGAGAGAAATAGAACCATATAAGTTAAGAGAAATATAACCATATAAGTTAAGAGAAATAGAACCATATAAGTTGAGAGAAATAGAACCATAGAAGTTGAGAGAAATAGAACCATATAAGTTGAGAGAAATAGAACCATATAAGTTAAGAGAAATAGAACCATATAAGTTAAGAGAAATAGAACCATATAAGTTAAGAGAAATAGAACTATATAAGTTAAGAGAAATAGAACCATATAAGTTAAGAGAAATAGAACCATAGAAGTTGAGAGAAATAGAACCATATAAGTTGAGAGAAATATAACCATATAAGTTAAGAGAAATAGAACCATATAAGTTAAGAGAAATAGAACCATATAAGTTAAGAGAAATAGAACCATATAAGTTAAGAGAAATAGAACCATATAAGTTAAGAGAAATAGAACCATAGAAGTTGAGAGAAATAGAACCATATAAGTTAGGAGAAATAGAACCATATAAGTTAGGAGAAATAGAACCATATAAGTTAAGAGAAATAGAACCATATAAGTTAAGAGAAATAGAACCATATAAGTTGAGAGAAATAGAACCATATAAGTTAAGAGAAATAGAACCATATAAGTTGAGAGAAATAGAACCATATAAGTTAAGAGAAATAGAACCATATAAGTTGAGAGAAATAGAACCATATAAGTTAAGAGAAATAGAACCATATAAGTTAAGAGAAATAGAACCATAGAGGTTGAGAGAAATAGAACCATATAAGTTGAGAGAAATAGAACCATATAAGTTAAGAGAAATAGAACCATATAAGTTAAGAGAAATAGAACCATATAAGTTAGGAGAAATAGAACCATATAAGTTAAGAGAAATAGAACCATATAAGTTAAGAGAAATAGAACCATATAAGTTAAGAGAAATAGAACCATATAAGTTAGGAGAAATAGAACCATATAAGTTGAGAGAAATAGAACCATATAAGTTAAGAGAAATAGAACCATATAAGTTGAGAGAAATAGAACCATATAAGTTAAGAGAAATATAACCATATAAGTTAAGAGAAATAGAACCATATAAGTTGAGAGAAATAGAACCATAGAAGTTGAGAGAAATAGAACCATATAAGTTGAGAGAAATAGAACCATATAAGTTAAGAGAAATAGAACCATATAAGTTAAGAGAAATAGAACCATATAAGTTGAGAGAAATAGAACCATATAAGTTAAGAGAAATAGAACCATATAAGTTAAGAGAAATAGAACCATATAAGTTAAGAGAAATAGAACCATAGAAGTTGAGAGAAATAGAACCATATAAGTTGAGAGAAATATAACCATATAAGTTAAGAGAAATAGAACCATATAAGTTAAGAGAAATAGAACCATATAAGTTAAGAGAAATAGAACCATATAAGTTAAGAGAAATAGAACCATATAAGTTAAGAGAAATATAACCATATAAGTTGAGAGAAATAGAACCATATAAGTTAAGAGAAATAGAACCATATAAGTTAAGAGAAATATAACCATGTGGCTGTGATGAGAAACTACAGATGTAAGATCTTAATTTGATCCATCTTTTGTTGCTGAGAATTTTCCTGCCCAACTGGAAATGCAAACTTGTAGTGTATTCGAGGTGTAAAAAGGCTTCTACAGTTTGTAAATTCCACTTTAAAATGTCTGGATTTCTGAAAGACTGGATTTGCCCTAACGAAAAATGTAATCAACCCCTTCAAAAAATGTCCATCAATTATAATACACATACGATTTCACATTTCCTGTTGCTGCAGGAATATTTTCCTGCTGTACCACACTGGATCAAATTAAGAGCCTACATCTGCACATAGACAACAAGTTAATTAAATGTTTAACTATGTCTAAAAAGCATTCAATAAAACTAAAACAACTTAACGCAGCTACACAAATCTAAACTCAGAGCTCCATGGCCTGTGCATACTTATTTAGATTCAATGAACACGTATTCCATGTATATCTACCATTTCCCCCCATTAGCATAGTATGGATTAGCAGTCTGCTAGCTCACATCAAAGTCAATGAGGACATAGGCCTAGGAATCCATAAAGTCTTTGCGTTTTAGATATGTATTTATTCTGTGGGTCTTTTGAATACTACTGATTATCATAGACAAATTAATAGTTCATTTTTGTTTCTTATTGATGACCAACAAAAAGACTACAAACAAAGTTTTTTATTAATTTACTTCTGTTCTGATCAATGGGCCAATTACTTTTTTGGGAGTGTTTTGTGTGTGTGGCACCAACAAAGCTTTGTAATTGAACTATACATGTGTAAATATATGTACGTTTTCTGGAATGTATTAATTGCATTATGTTTTATAGAAAGACACACAGTATCACTACTTAATTTACAAACTCACTGTTTCATTGTAATGATCAGGGCTAACTGGGATCTTTCATTCAAACAGCGAGATGGTGAGGTTAGTTACACAACAGGGAAAACGTCCTGTATGTCTTTTAAACACTGACACATATTGAATAGAAGATGACTGTATTTATGGACATAAAGCAGTAAATGGGCGAGGGGGGGGGGGGCGACACTTACTGTAAATACCACAGCTCAGTCATAGTGCAGTCATCAGTCATAACAGGCATGCACTGGTCTGGACAGAGACATCTCACCTGCAGTCAGTGACAGCCCGGTGGATGGGATTCCTCCTAGCATCTACCTCTGCCCAGAGCCTTATGTGCGCATCCCAAATGGCTCCCTATTCCCTATGTAGTGCACTACTGTAGAAAATAGAGTGGCATTTGGGATTTAACCTTATATTTCTCCATGGCTCTACCTCTGCCTAAAGGCTGTCAGCAGATGCATGCTATAGCTACTATAGCTCCAGAGCGGGATTACTGGCTGCACTCACCGCCAGGAAGCTTCTATAGCCCCAAAGACAATATGCCAACGGTAATGATGTCACACCATTGCCAGGGGTTATTGATGCCATTTCAATCAAAGGCAGATAAATTGGTAGGGAGGTGGCGGTGGGAGGAATTTTTTGGAAGGGTTTAGGAAGGTTAAACTAGAGAGATGCTGCTTCCATCTGGAAAGCATTAGCTAAAAAGATTTATTAGCGGGAGTGCCTCTGCATAATGTAGCATGGAGGGAAGGGATGGAAGAGGGCCCAGGGCAGACTAGGCCTCATCTCATCTCCATGGTGATGTGGTGTGTGTCGTCATGGACGAGGAAGTGGCAGCAATGCAGGAAGGACCAGGTCCACCCTGGCTGGGATGACCATGGTTTCGTCCCCAAATGGCGATCTATTTCCTATATAGTGCACTACTTTTGAGCAGAGCCCTATGGCCCTGGTCAAAACCAGTGCTCTATATAGGGAATATGGTGCCATTTGGAATGCAGACTGGATGCCAGGACACGCCCCCCACGGCAGACTACAGAGTGAGATTGGCTCTCGTCTTCGCAGTGCTCCACGCCAACAAACTTGCATGGATGGCAGGGACAGGCGTTTGACTAGAGGTCTAGTCCTAATTGCTGTGTGATGGTTGCCTGCCAAAGGATTCCAAACGTTGTTGGAAAAGTCACAGCAGTGTCTAAATTGTATCATTATATTATGTTAAAAGTATCAAGCAAGGATTGGATTTTGATGGCTTGCTAGTTTTTGTTTTACTATAGCTAATCAAAATCAAATCAAATCAAACTTTATTTGTCACATGCGCCGAATACAACAAGTGTAGACCTTACCGTGAAATGCTTACTTACAAGCCCTTAACCAACATTGCAGCTCAAGAAAGTGTTAAGAAAATATTTTCCAAATAAACTAAAGTAAAAAATAATAAAATGCAACATAATAAATTAACAATAACAAGGCTATATACAGGGGTTACTGGTACGGAGTCAATGTGCAGGGGGACAGGTTAGTCAAGGTAATTTGTACATGTAGGTAGGGGTGAAATGATTAGTTTAGATAATAAACAGCGAGTAGCAGCAGTGTACAAATAAATGGGGGGGAGCCTTTTTGTCCTAGACTTGGTGCTTCGGTACCGCTTGCCGTGCAGTAGCAAAGAAAACAGTCTATGACTTGGGTGACTGGAGTTTCTGACAATTTTTGGGGCTTTCCTCTGACACCGCCTAGTATATAGGTCCTGGATGGCTGGAAGCTTGGCCCCAGTGATGTACTGGGTCGTACACACTACCTTCCGTACGCCTTACGGTCAGATGCCGAGCAGCCATACCAGACGGTGATGCAAACGGTCAGGCTTCTCTCGATGGTGCAGCTGTAGAACTTTTTGAGGATCTGGAGACCCATGCCAAATCTTTTCAGTCCACGATCAGCTCCTTTGTCTTGCTCACATTGAGGGAGAGGTTGTTGTCCTGTCTCTGATCTCCTCTCTATATGCTGTCTCATCATTGTCGGTGATCAGGCCTACCACTGTTGTGTCGTCAGCAAACTTAATGATGGTGTTGGAGTCGTGTTTGGCCACGCAGTTGTGGGGGAACAGAGAGTACAGGAGGGGACTAAGTACACACCCCTGAGGGGCCCCAGTGTTGAGGATCAGCGTGGCAGACGTGTTGTTGCCTACCCTTACTACCTGGGGGCGGCCCGTCAGGAAGTCCAGGATCCAGTTGCAGAGGGAGGTGTTTAGTCCCAGGGTCCTTAGCTTAGGGATGAGCTTTGTGGTCACTATGGTATTGAACACTGAGCTGTAGTCAATGAACAGCATTCTCACATAGGTGTTCCTTTTGTCCAAGTGGGAAAGGGCAGTGTGGAGTGCGATTGAGATTGCATCATCTGTGGATCTGTTGGGGCGGTATGGGTCTCGGGTATCCGGGAGGCACTTCCTAGCTATCGATTTGAGTGCTACGGGGTGGTAATCATTTAGGCAGGTTACCTTCACTTCCTTGGGCACAGGGACTATGGCGGTCTGCTTGAAACATGTAGGTATTATAGACTTAGTCAAGGATTGTTTGAAAATGTCAGGGAAGACACTTGCCAGTTGGTCCGTGCATGCTTTGAGTACACGTCCTGGTAATCCGTCTGGTCCCGCTGCTTTGTGAATGTTGACCTGTTTAACCTGTTTGGGCTAGGGGGCAGTATTGAGAATTTTTGAAAAAATATGTGCCCATTTTTAACTGCCTCCTACACCAACTCAGAAGCTAGAATATGCATATTATTGTTCAGGTTTGGATAGAAAACACTCTGAATTTTCTAAAACTGTTTGAATGGTGTCTGTGAGTATAACAGAACTCCTATGGCAGGCAAAAACCTGACAAGGTTTCATGCAGGAAGTACCCTGTCTGACAAGGAGTCGTGCGTCTTGCATCTGTTTATTGAAAAGTAAGGATCTTAGCTGTAACGTGACAATTCCCAGGGCTCCGATAGGCTCTCAGAACCCAGGAAATACCTGAAGGTTGACGAGGCAGCCTCAGGCTGAAACACATTATCGCCTTTGGTAAGTGGCGGATCAGAGGACCTTTGAATGAGGCGCGTGCACGATTCGCTCCTGAGGAGAAATTTAATTCGGCTGTTTAGCTTATTGCAGATTCCCAGTCGGAATATTATCGCTTTTCTACGAGATAAATGGCATAAAAATTGGTTTTAAACAGCGGTTGACATGCTTCGAAGTACGGTAATGGAATATTTAGACATTTTTTGTCACGCCAATGCGCCATGCGCGAGACCGTGATGTAGCATTCTGATAGTGTCTAAAACTCACGAACAAAACGTCGCTGTTTGGATATAACGATGGATTATTTGGGACCAAACCAACATTTGTTATTGAAGTAGAAGTCCTGGCAGTGTATTCTGACGAAGAACAAGCAAGGTAAGAACATTTTTCTTATAGGAAATGTAATTTTGGTGGAGGCTGACCTGGGTGGGTGTCTAAATAGCTAGCCCTGTGATGCCGGGCTATGTACTTAGATTATTGCAAAATGTGCTTCATCCGAAAAGCTATTTTAAAATCGGACATATCGAGTGCATAGAGGAGTAATGTATCTATAATTCTTAAAATAATTGTTATGCTTTTTGTGAACGTTTATCGTGAGTAATTTAGCAAACTGTTAGTAAATTCCCCGGAAGTTTGCGGGGGTTATGCTTTTTCTGAACGTCACATGCTAATGTAAAAAGCTGTTTTTTGATATAAATATGAACTTGATTGAACAGACATGCATGTATTGTATAACACAATGTCCTAGGTGTGTCATCTGATGAAGATCATAAAAGGTTAGTGCTGCATTTAGCTGTGGTTTGGGTTTATGTGACATGATATGCTAGCTTGAAAAATGGGTGTCTGATTATTTCTGGCTGGGCACTCTGCTGACATAATCTAATGTTTTGCTTTCGTTGTAAAGCCTTTTTGAAATCGGACAGTGTGGTTAGATTAACGAGATTCTTGTCTTTAAATAGCTGTAAAATAGTCATATGTTTGAGAAATTGAAGTAATAGTATTTCTAACGATTCAAAAATCGCGCCACTGGATTTCAGTGGCTGTTACGTAGGTGGGACGAGTTCGTCCCACATGCGCCAGAGAGGTTAAAGGTCTTGCTCACATCGGCTACTGAGAACACGATCACACAGTCATCCGGAACAGCTGGTGTTCTCATGCATGCTTCAGTGTTGCTTGCCTCGAAGTGAGCATAAAAGGCATTTAGCTTGTCTGGTAGGCTCGCGTCACTGGGCAGTTCACGTCTGGATTTCCCTTTGTAGTCCGGTATATGGTACAGACTGGTATATGGTACTAGAATCCAAATACAAATTATCTACATTATTGGGCCTAGTCAAAATATGGTATAACTGCATAGTGAGGCTACAAGTGCATGCCAGAAACAGAGAGAGAGACAGGAGGCTGTTGTTGGTACACAGTGATTAGAAGGTCTCCAGGATGGGACGCCTAGCTGTCTGTGTAAAGCTATCAACATGTTGTTGACTGAGGCGAGCGCCTGTGTTTGTCAATGTGTTAGGATGAACACGGCTGGGGATCAATAGCCAGCTACATGCCTGTCAGAGGACAGCCAACTCCAGCCCACCATCCCCCACCCATCAACCCTCACAGCCTCCCACCTTCCGAGCACAGTCCCACTCCCACCACTGCAGCCTCCCTTATGACCCCAATACAGCCAACACCAACCCACCATCCCCCACCTTTCCAACCTCCAGCCTTCTAGCCTCCCACCTCCCCTCAATGGTCTAGTCCCATCACTCATCCTAGCCTCACTTACAACCCCAATACAACCTATGAGCGTTGTATTTTGATTTAGATTTACAACTTTCAAATAGGTCCTCAGAATCCATGAGGAATATATAGATTTTTTAATTAACTTACATTTCTTTGTCCTTTGTGTAGTTTTATAGTTGTTCAAAGCACAACTACACAGCTTCTCCCTAGTTATAACCTAAGTACACAACACATGTTGATTTAGATACTTGTTGAGAGTACCTCAGGTCTTCACTTTTCTTAAATAGAGCAAATTGTTCAGTAACTGAAAATGCATGCGATTGAGGATGTTCTTCCCCCAACTCTTTCCCCTTTGGATAAGAAAGCATCACATATTGGAACTCTTTCTCTATTCTCCGACATGCCAACAGAATAACAATCACGTTAAATATTAGGCTTAAAATAATAACTAATTAGGTCAAAAATTGACAGAGTCCCGACAGAGTTAGAGAGGCAATTTCTCTGCGCTGCACTTTAAGCTACTGTTTAATTGTGATGCAAGTTTGAACTGTGAGTTTGAAGAACATTGAAATTCACATGCTACAGAAATGTAAATTTGTTGGGTAGCTGGGACCACAGGGAGCTAAATAAGGAAAACACAAAACAAAGTAACGACTCAAACGCTGTGCTTTTAAATTGCACTTAGTTATGTTCTCAGATGATTAGTCTGGTAGGCTGTGATGAGTGTCTGGTCAGAGAACACAGAATATTTATGGACTCAAAGCCATTTATTTGCATTCATGAACATACTGGGAAAACTATTTTATACATTGAGCAATTATCTATGTGTAACGATGGAGCATAATCATTTGCTGTTAAAACACATGACATGCCATCAGCTCGATGTAAACACATCATTTTTTCGCATGATTGAAAATTAACTTGGGAAAATATTTGGAGTTTAAAAAAAGATCACGGTCCTCCATTAAATAGGATTTCTTTACCGAATTCTGTTTCTATAATCGGGAACTTTTGCAAGACCTCTTTATTTAAAATTCAAGAGAGAGACAACAGTGTTACTGTGGGTCCCTATTAAACATTTACGTCACATAGAAAACATATGTGAATCCCATCGGATGGCTTTTTCTGTCTGACACTCGGCATCAATTACCGAGTGCTAAGCTGACCCTCAGACTGACACATGTGGAGGAGAGAAAGGAGGACAGAAAAGTGATTTAATTGCTGCTTAATTATGATTGGAGCGAGGAACGGATGAAGGGATGGATGGTGGGATGCAGGGCCACGAGGGAGGGAGAGAGGTGCAGACAGAGAGACTTCCGCCTGCTCCTCGTGTACATCTCTCTGGGCCGCGCTACCATTTCCACCTGCTCAGCACTTTGAGACTAGCTATACCCCACAATAACCTTCCAACTCAACAGTCTGTAGGTGTTGTTGTTGATTTACTGTATCTCCACCATCCAGGTCTAAGAAATGACCCCCGGATGGTTTGTATGTCTGTAAGTGGGTATGTTCTAGCCGAGTTTTTCTCAACCTCTGGTCCGTGGACCGGCACTGGTCCCTGAGAGCACTGTAGTATCCCAGCAGATTCAACTCTGTGGTTTCAGGGGTACACAGTAGACAAGATTCCATTGCACAATACTAATACTAATGCTTTGTTGAAATCGTTAATTCATATTTTGTGTTAGTCAGGGTTAACATAGAGGTGACCCTTGTGGCCAAAAAAGATCACCCGGGAATTGTTATTGAGGCACTATTAATAACCCACGATTCAATTTATCCTTAGATGGCCATGCCTTTCTTCAGTGTAAATGGGGGTGGCACGGCAGGGCGGTTGGTTTGAGGAAAAGGATGGACATGTAATATGTGAGTAGTCCTGCTTCAGAGGAGATTGGTACAAAGCGCCCGGCTCTCACTTGGGAATTGAAGTGATATTGAGCTCCAGCAATAAATGGTGGAGGGGGATTAATACCGCTTGTGCTGAAGCACCATTGCTAAATGGGAACACGGGTGTTCACCTTCATGTACTCTCCTATACTGTACTGTGCTCCACTTTTCCTTGTCCAGTTGAAGTCATTGCCAATTTGTCTTTTACATGTATGGGACTGTGAGGCATGACAGTCAGTACTATTTTGAACAGCTTTTGAAGCATTAGATCATTTGTTTGCTTTTGTTGAATCAATCAATCAAGTCTTACTGTGAAAGCTGCGACACTACTTAACAATCTACTCGTGAATTAGAAAGCGTGTGAGTGTTCATTTGTGTATTTGCACAAGTGCATGTTTGAATGATTGTGGGTGTTGTGGTATGAATGTTTGTGCATTTTGTGTGTGTGTGTGTGTGTGTTTGGGAATGTGAAAGGCAGGCAGCAGCGGTGTGTTAGGGGGGGTGTTACTCCGCTCCAACTTGTGCGGCCGGGTGGGCGGGTTGAGGGCTCTCTCCACTCTCTCTGGCGCAGAGCTATTGACATCTTGGCATTTGGTCCGGTCTGTCTCCCCTCCCCTGGGGGCCTGCTTCCTCCCATCCCAGCCGTGTATTGATTGGTTAATTTGATAGTTCTATCACCAATCAGCTTGTGCCTGACCTTTTGCCTTGGCAATGACGGCAGAGGCCTCATTTCTTCATCGCGGGGCCCACCATACATTGACCTTTGCAGGGAGAATGTCAGCACAGCCCTTGATCTTAACCTGTCACTACATGTGTTATAAGTACGAGTCACCCTCGCCTTTGACTTCTAGTGGGGAGGCCCCCCTCATCAGACCAGCCTTAATGAATGCATCAACGCCTTTTAACATTTTGCCTGTGTTTAGTCTAATACAGTTGTAGATGTACTGTAGAAGCCTGTTCATTGTACTTGTGAGGAGATGATTCATTCAGGTGTAATGTCTGAATTCTAAGAAGTTATAGCATTCACATATAACTTTAGATCACCCATCATATAGATTATTATAGAATGATCATCACACCGATCCTCGACTTCGGTGATGTCATCTATAAAATAGCCTCCAACACTCTACTCAACAAACTGGATGCAGTCTATCAGAGTGCCATCCGTTTTGTCACCAAAGCCCCATACACTACCCACCATTGCGACCTGTACGCTCTCGTTGGTTGGCCCTCGCTTCATACTCGTCGCCAAACCCACTGGCTACAGGTTATCTACAAGTCTCTGCTAGGTAAAGCCCCGCCTTATCTCAGCTCACTGGTCACCATAGCAGCACCCACTCATAGCACGCGCTCCAGCAGGTATATTTCACTGGTCACCCCCAAAGCCAATTCCTCCTTTGGTCGTCTTTCCTTCCAGTTCTCTGCTGCCAATGACTGGAACGAACTGCAAAAATCTCTGAAGCTGGAGACTCATATCTCCCTCCCTAGCTTTAAGCACCAGCTGTCAGAGCAGCTCACAGATCACTGCACCTGTACATAGCCCATCTGTAAACAGCCCATCTATCTACCTACCTCATCCCCATACTGTATTTATTTATTTATCTTGCTCCTTTGCACCCCAGTATCTCTACTTGCACATTCATCTTCTGCACATCTACCATTCCAGTGTTTAATTGCTATATTGTAATTACTTTGCCACCATGGCCTATTTATTACCTTAACTTACCTCATTTGCACTCACTGTATATAGACTTTTTGTTTTCTTTTGTTCTACTGTATTATTGACTGTATGTTTTGTTTATTCCATGTGTAACTCTGTGTTGTTGTATGTGTCGAATTGCTATGCTTTATCTTGGCCAGGTCGCAGTTGCAAATGAGAACTTGTTCTCAACTAGCCTACCTTGTTAAATAAAGGTGAAATAAACAAATACAATATAGTTCCATGATCCAACTATAACTACCCATAACAACATAAATAAGTGATGAAATGTCAAGGTGTTTTTAGTCTTTCACTTCTGAGATGCATGGTGGATTGGACAATATGTGAATGTGAGTATAATAGTAACAGTAGTAGCTGGAAATAAGACGTTTATTATCATATTGTCCCAAGCGACATCTGCTTATCTTGGCAAGGGAGGATCTTTGGTTTTATGTTCTCTTTCATTTCCCACCAGGGTGGAGGCACATATTATTTGTTAGCTGTTACAGTTGTTCTTATGGGCTGATGATGTTGCTGGAGGTGCATTTTATGACTGTACTGTGCCTTTAACATGAGGCTTTAATCACAGTACTGTGCCTTTAAACCTGGTCTCAGAGGGGAGGAGTCATAAAGGTTCCATATGTTCCAAACAGGAAACAATACCAAAGTTCCATCAATAAACACCATCAACACATTAAAGTTGATGTTTGCTCATTCTGGATTTGTTGTCACCAATGTTTTGTTTATTTTAAAGTAACAGTCCCACTGAAATTGTAGTTTAGCAGAGAAGTCAAAGCTAATCCAACTGTTATCCCATGTGAAATAACCATGCTTATAAATTAATTGTGAAGAATTTATGCAGACTTTATGAAGTGCTTATGAAGGCTTCATTAGACTTAGTTTAAAATGTGACCCTAAATTTGATTGGAGAAAAAAAAAGAAATATAAACTGTGAAGAATTTATGTTGGCAGGTAGCCTAGTGGTTAAGAGCGTCAGGCCAGTAACAGAAAGGTCGCTGGTTTGAATCCCTGAGCCGACTAAGTGGGGCAAAAATGTCAGCATGCCCTTGAGCAAGGCACTTAACCCTAATTGCTCCTGTAAGTCTCTTTGGATAAGAGCGTCTGTTAAATGACTAAAATGTAAAAATGTACTTACATGAAATTGTAATATCGTGATAATTAGGCTCCTGATGAGGACCTGGTTAAAGTCATTAGACTGTGTGTCCTTCCAGTCTGTCTGTGGTATAAGAAGTGTTTATTAGCATGTAAGTCCAGTAAGCCCTCGTCTCTCTCTGATATCTCCTGTTTTTATCCTGAGGATGAAAGTCCCCATGCTGCTATCCTTCTGTACTGGGATCACAGGCTGGCCAGTGTTCTGCTCTGTGAAGACAAGCCCATTGAAAAGATGGTTATATTTGAAAGAAGATCTAGAGAGGGGATGGTGTCTGGTGGTTATTAAGCAGGAACTGCTTTAACATCTTAAACAGTGGCTGTGTCCAAATGGCACCCTATTCCCTACAAAGGTCCACTAAATATGGGCCCTGGTCAAACGTAGCGGAGTAGATAGGGGATAGGATGTGATTGGGGACGCAGTAGGTGGCTAGAGAGCCAGAGGTGTTTGGTGTTTAATCCAAATCAGACCGGAGGAGGTCTGAGGGGCTCTTCAAAACAAAGACAAGTTCAAGACTTCTTCCTTAAGGATGTGAAGGGCAATCCTGCAGACAAAAGACCAATGTCTCCTTTAGTTGCCGCGGCGATAAGGATCTCAGCAGCAGCACAAGGCGGCCGCGTGAACTGAACCAATTCCCCTTTCTTCCCCAAGATCCCCGCTTTCCATCCCTCCATTCAACCTAATATAGCTGCAGTGATTTAACAAAATATGGGACTTGGCCGATTGCTTATCTTAGCCTTGGGGGCATAGCAACACTATAACACTAGCGTTGAGTGATATAGGCTTTATGTGAGGGAGAAGGGGAGAGGGGGAGAGAGTAGGCAGGGAGCACAGTGGTGGGACCAGGTCGCCTGGCTCAGTGAAAAGTCATTGTGTTAGCAGGAATGTACGACTTGTTGGAGTGATTAATGCACATTTCATCCCCTCTCTTGCCCATATCAGGCTAAAGTTCCCCAGACAAAACTTTTGCTGAATCTTAAGTTCTCATAAAGAAAATAAGTTATTCTCTATTGATTCTCTGGCCCCCAGAAGAGGTTACACCACTGGGAACACTTCCTATTTCAATTCTTCTTGCGTCTGATATCCTATGGATGTATTGTAAGTAAGTGGCTCATTTTTTACCGCGGTATACAAAGGACTTGTCAATGTAGTCTCCAGCGGTGGCCACATTTGTTCCCGACACATAGGAAGGGAATGCTCGAATACAATAAATAAATCAACTGGCTTGTCTAGGCGCTAGGAGGGAACAGAGCCGCTAGACATGAACACAGCGCTTTTTTTTCTCTCCTTAAATTGTAACACCACAGGGTTGTAAAAGTTAATGAGATAAGCATATGAATGAATTCACGCTTCTGTCTTTATACCCACCTCCTCTTTCTCCCTTCATGCTTCCCCCCCTCCTCTTCCTCCCTTCATGCTTCCCCCCTCCTCTTCCTCCCTTCATGCTTCCCCCCCTCCTCTTCCTCCCTTTATGCTTCCCCCCTCCTCTTCCTCCCTTCATGCTTCCCCCCTCCTCTTCCTCCCTTCATGCTTCCCCCCTCCTCTTCCTCCCTTCATGCTTCCCCCCCTCCTCTTCCTCCCTTCATGCTTCCCCCCTCCTCTTCCTCCCTTCATGCTTCCCCCCCTCCTCTTCCTCCCTTTATGCTTCCCCCCTCCTCTTCCTCCCTTCATGCTTCCCCCCTCCTCTTCCTCCCTTCATGCTTCCCCCCTCCTCTTCCTCCCTTCATGCTTCCCCCCTCCTCTTCCTCCCTTCATGCTTCCCCCCTCCTCTTCCTCCCTTCATGCTTCCTCTCCCTCCTCTTCCTCTCTTCATCCTATTTACTTGTATAGATAGATGAGGATCTAAGTAAGGTGAATTCATGTTACAGTCAAGCTGCACAGAGTCATATTTTATCTCTGACATTTTAACCACTGTTTTTGGATTGATGATGACAGACGGTAAGCGTTGTCTAAATGTAATACCCCACCATGCATTTGTTTAAATGTAAAAAATAAGTCCTGAAGAAACCTTTGGAAGGGGAGATGCTGTATGTCTGGTCAAGAGCTTGCCATTTATCAGTATGTACGCTTCAACCATGTAAAACCCTGTACCTAGTCTACACTATGTATATCAGACATCAGATCCTCAAAAGGTTCTACAGTTGCACCATCGGGAGCATCCTGACTGGTTGCATCACCGCCTAGTATGGCAACTGCTTGGCTTCCGACCACAAGGCACTACAGAGGCTAGTGCATACGGCCCAGTACATTACTTGTGCCAGACATACAGCAACTCCCCTTCTAAAAGTTTGCTGCTACTCTCTGTTTATTATCTATGCATACTCACTCTACTTCTACCTACATGTACATATTACCTCAATTACATCGACTAACCAGTGCCCCCGTACATTGACTCTGTACCGGTACCCCCTGTATATTGCCTTGTTACTGTTATTTTATTGTTGCACTTTAAGTATTTGTTGTTTTTCTATTTTCTTTTTTTTCTTTTTTATATTTATTTATTGTTTACTTCAGTTTATTTAGTAAATACTTTCTTAACACTTATTTTTTCTTAAAACTGCATTGTTGGTTTAAGGGCTTGTAAGTAAGCATTTCACTGAAAGGTCTACACCTGTTTCATTCGACGCATGTGACAAATAAAATTTGATTTGATTTGACATGGTCGATGCAGCTCAGCCATTTCACCTCAACTACCGCTCAATAAATCACATCCTGTCCGCCAGCACGGTCATCACAATAAACAGAAAAATGGCCCCTTCGTCAGTCCAGGCTGAACCAGAGACCAACACTTATTAAACTGTTGAATTATATTACAGCAAGAGAACCCAGTTGAATTCTAGCTTTCCTTTCCCCAGAGATCGATGCTATTACATTGGTTGTGAGAACAGAGCGCTGACACGTTTAAAAGGCCAAGTTTAATGTTCACCCAAAGGTGAGCGATCCATGCGTTCGATTATGCCACAATCTGTAGCCTGGGTGAAATAGTACTGGATCATAACCCCGACCATTTGAAATCCATTCCTATTTCTTCACATCAACACAGAGGCAACAAACAAGAGCGATGAATATTTGCCTGACGACTCAAACTGAATTCCTCCGCTGCTCTATGATCTCTACATACTTCCTTCCGAGACCGCCGTCATTGAAGTGGTTCGTGGTGACATTAAAATGAGGGGTGTTGCACAAAACAAAGTCATCAGGTATTGGATCGTCTCTAACCAATCAGACTATCAAAGCCAATGACGAATTTTCAAAACGCCGCTGTACCCGCGTGGGTTCTGGCTCTGACCCAAGCCATCGGTTTCTGGGACCAATCAGAACAGTTAGAATGTGTTTGCGTTCTAGAACTTGTCGGGAGGTACTTAGATGCAGACTCATTGCGGAAAAGAAACTAACATCCTTGGGTGTTGCGTAGCGTTTGGCCGGAGCAAGGAGTTTGGGTAGCCAGGCAAATCTATTTCCCACAAACTCCCGCAATTAAATCTGTATTGGCGCCTTTACAAATCAACACACTCAGTCGCCATCTAGCCATCATTATGAAAAGACTAGAGGACTGACAGTAGCACTTTAACTCTCTCACTGATCGTTCTAAGATTGTTTCATCTTTCCAACGATGTGGCTTGATTGTAGATATACAAATACCTCATATGAGGGAAGAAATCAATGGCTTATTAATGGGAGGTAGATGAGTACTGTTGGGAACCCTCCGTCGTTACACACACAGATCAATTGAAATTATTTTCTCATCTGGATTTAATTATATATACTCTGTGTCTGTCTGTCTGTCTGTCTGTCTGTCTGTCTGTCTGTCTGTCTGTCTGTCTGTCTGTCTGTGTGGATGGATGGATGGATGGATGGATGGATGGAAAATAATCTGGAGTAAAACAGAAAGACTGTGTTTTTTTGGTTGTATGTTATACAACATATTTCATATTAAGTGCCATTGCACAACAGTTCTTCAAATATGCTAAAAGGTCACTAAAAGCATTTAAGGATGAAATGTAAAGCTATTGTACTATTATGTCGTAATCCATTTATTCACTTTGTGTTATTACTGCACACAGCATATTGATTTACAGTATACAAAGTCCACAGCCTCTTGAACTTTTTCCAAAATTCGCTACAGGTCTACATAACCTACTCTACATTTTCTAAGTGAAAGGAACTTTTTCCAAATGAATAAATACAAAAAATGGAATTATCATAATTGGATAAGTCTCCAGCCCCCTGAGTTAATACTTGGTGGATGCACCTTTGGCAGCCATTACAGCTTTTAATAATTTTCATTAAGATTCTTCCAACTTTGCACAATTAGGGAAACATATATCTATTGTTTTTGTCAAAATTGCTCAGGCTCAGTAAATTTGGTTGAGGGTCATTGATGGACAGCGATATTTAAACCTTGTCTCAGATTTCTAAAGCAGATTTAAGTCAGGACTGTGTCACAACTTCTGCCGAAGTCGATGCCCCTCCTTCCTCGGCGGTGCTCGGCGGTCGACGTCACCGGTCAGTTTTTCATTTTCCATTGGTTTTGTCTTGTCTTCCTACACACCTGTTTCCCATTAATTACATGTTGTGTATTTAACCCTCTGTTTCCCCTCATGTCCTTGTCGGTGATTGTTTGTGATGTTATGTTGCGCGTGTATTTTGTATCGGTGTGCGACGGGTTATTTTACCCATGTTATTTTGTACATTGTTTTGGAGGTTTTTTTTCTTCATTAAATACTCCAGTTTAACCAATTTGGTTTCTCCTGCGCCTGACTTCCCTGCCACCCACATACACGATTATGACAGACTGAGACTAGACCACTCAGGAACACTCAAAACCTCTTGGAAAGCCATTATTTTGTGTCTTTTGCATAATTTTGTACTGCAGACAAAGAAAACCCTATACCAGGGTTAGGTTTTCAGAAGACTGAGGTGGATTTTTACTCTTAACTTTTTACCTGGGCTTTTCTCCTTTCGTATTTATTTTGATCCTAAGAAACTCCACAGTCCCTTCTGTTGACAAGCATACCCATAACATGATGCTGCCACCACAATACACGACGAGGGTGTGTGGACTTTCTATAGGCATTGATTAACACGCATGGCAAATTGGATTGCATATGTAATTGCGTTGGACACATACTTTGAGGAATTCTGGTTGTAGTTGTGCACAATTACCGGCTGCTTTCTTTGAGTATTTGTTGAATGACAAATGGTTACTGTTTTATGGAAAAGCTGTCCTTGTCTGACATCCTTTTCATATGCAGAGAGCTTCTGGAGAAGCAGGAGGAGTGGCAGAGAAGCTTTAGGGGAGATCTGAGCATATGTTTGTGTTGGACTCGATTCAGAAGATCTCAATTTTTCCTCAACCTTCCGAGTTATTTTGCATGGAGCTTCCCTTCATAGCGGTTTAAAACCCGAAGAAAACAAATAACATTGTAAATATTCACATCAAGTATCTCTACCCTAAAATATAGAGTTATCCCCTGAGTGAAGCGCCCTGTCTTGTGTGTAAAATATTCTGAGGCTGCTGCCAACTGCTTTTCCATCATTTAGTATGTTTAAATATTACAAAGCATTTAATTATAAAAACCGGAGACAACAGGCGCAGTCCTGGGACTGTCACAGATAAAAAAATAAATGTACAATCAAAATTGCAATTACCTGCAGAATTTTCGGGGTAAACAGATCAGCAATCTCATAACAAACACGGGCTAGTTTGCATTCTGAAATGAATACAGTTAGATCCAAAGCAATTTCCTTTTATTTATCTTAGCTGCCACGCATAAATAAAGCAAGGGCATTGAAGCAATTAGCATAATTATACTGTGGTGGTCAGGCCCTATGTGATTTCATAATGCTCTCTCTCGCTCTATCTTTTCCCTCCTCTCTCTCTTCTCTCTCTCTCGCTCTCTCATTGTGTGTGTGTGTGCCCAGGCGTGTGCCCCCCCCCACCCTCCATATTTATAATAGGAGTATTTGGAGCGGGGTTGGTGGGCTCTGGCCATTTGTTTTTTCTGATTTGCATGCTGTCAGTTTGAAAGTCCTCAGCACCAGTAAGACCATCTAATTGAGTGCTCTCCATGGTAAGCTTTGTCCTTGGTTGTCTGCAACAAACTGTAGCATCTGATGTAACTGGGGCTTTTCCTGCATTAATATGCATAAAAAAAGCGCTGGGCAATAACAAACAATAACCAAATCCCTGATTGAGGTGAACTGGTTTACTTCAGCTTAAATCTGGACAGTATAAATGTCCATAACCCCGCCGGCTATTGTGTAAAACACTATTCACCTCCTAGTTCATTACCTCACCCTCTCTAAACTCTGTTCAGATCTGTGTCTGACACAGATCTCTCTCTCTCTCTCTCTCTCTCTCTCTCTCTATCTCTCTCTCTCTCTCTCTCTCTCTCTCTCTCTCTCTCTCTCTCTCTCTCTCTCTCTCTCTCTCTCTCTCTCTCAAAGCAGAGCAGTGAAACACTGCATATCTCGATTTCTTTTGTGCCTCGAGGTTACATGAGGTCAGTCCTCTCGCTCTGTCGTGCAGAAACACCTTCTTTTGATATTCATATTTCTGCAGCATCCTGCAGGGTGTGGGTGTTGCAAGGTCACATGTATAGAGCATCCCCCCCTCCAGTTCACAGAGCCAGGCCCCATGTATTTAACCTTTCTAAAGGATCCAGGGGACTTCTTGCCGGGGAGCCTTCTCCCCACTTCACTCTTCTGTTCATGTGTTCCAAATGGCAACCTATTCCCTATAGGCCTGTGAGACCTAGTCAAAAAGTAGTGCACTGTGTAGGGAATAGGATGCCATTTGGGACGTTACCTCTGTCTGCAGCTAGTCAGCACTGTGGGTCGGCTCTCTCTGTTTGTTTTTGTCAACGTCGTATCACTTTATTAAGTCCGTGTTTAAACACATAAGCAGTCAAATTATAATTAATCCTCTCAGGGTTGAAGCTTAAATCCCTTTTAACCCTCCAGATTAGAATTTTAAAAATTCCCCTCCTTCCCCTGGTAACTCCTGGGGTCTACTACAGTAGCCTACTTCAGCTCTAACCTGGCTGCTATGAAGAAGGAGTGCTCCACTATATTGTTAGAAAGTGGCAGCAGTGTTATTTTACAGCACAGAACACACAGTTGGCTGTTGAATGGGGTTTGTTCTCTGTATAGAGATAATGTGACAGTAGTCTATATAGCCCTGTCTCCCCTCTCTCTCCAACCTGTCTCCCCCTGTCTCCCCTCTGTCTCCCCCCTGTCTCCCCCCTGTCTCCCCTCTGTCTCCCCTCTGTTTCCCCATGTCTCCACCCTGTCTCCCCCTGTCTCTCTATCTTTAATATGACTGTATATAGCCTAGCCCCCTGTCGCCCCCTGTCTCTCTGTCTATAATATGACTGTATATAGCCTAGCCCCCTGTCGCCCCCTGTCTCTCTATCAAAATATGACTGTATATAGCCTAGCCCCCTGTCTCTCTATCTATAATATGACTGTATATAGCCTAGCCCCCTGTCTCCCTCCTGTCTCTATATCTATAATATGACTGTATATAGCCTAGCCCCCTGTTTCCCCCTCTCTATATCTATAATATGACTGTATATAGTCTAGCCCCTGTCTCCCCCTGTCTCTCTATCAAAATATGACTGTATATAGCCTAGCCCCCTGTCTCTCTATCTATAATATGACTGTATATAGCCTAGCCCCTATCTCCCTCCTGTCTCTATATCTATAATATGACTGTATATAGCCTAGCCCCCTGTTTCCCCCTCTCTATATCTATAATATGACTGTATATAGCCTAGCCCCCTGTCTCGCTATCTATAATATGACTGTATATAGTCTAGCCCCTGTCTCCCCCTGTCTCTCTATCTATAATATGACTGTATATAGCCTAGCCCCCTGTCTCCCCCGGTCTCCCCCCTGTCTCTCTATATATAGTATGACTGTATATAGCCTAGCCCCCTGTCTCCCTCCTGTCTCTCTATCTATAATATGACTGTATATAGCCTAGCCCCCTGTCTCTCTATCTATAATATGACTGTATATAGCCTAGCCCCCTGTCTCCCTCCTGTCTCTCTATCTATAATATGACTGTATATAGCCTAGCCCCCTGTCTCCCCCTGTCTCCCTCCTGTCTCGCTATCTATAATATGACTGTATATAGCCTAGCCCCCTGACTCCCCCTGTCTCTATATCTATAATATGACTGTATATAGCCTAGCCCCGACTCCCCGTCTCAATATCTATAATATGACTGTATATAGCTTAGCCCCCTGTCTCCCTCCTGTCTCTATATCTATGATATGACTGTATATAGCCTAGCCCCCTGTCTCCCTCCTGTCTCTATATCTATAATATGACTGTATATAGCCTAGCCCCCTGTCTCCCTCCTGTCTCTCTATCTATATTATGACATTATATATTCTAGCCCCCTGTCTCCCCCTGTCTATATCTATAATATGACTGTATATAGCCTAGCCCCCTGTCTCCCCCCTGTCTCCCCCTGTCTCTCTATCTATAATATGACTGTATATAGCCTAGCCCCCTGTCTCCCCCTTGTCTCTATATCTATAATATGACTGTATATAGCCTAGCCCCCTGTCTGCCTCCTGTCTCTCTATCTATAATATGACTGTATATAGCCTAGCCCCCTGTCTCTCTATATATAATATCACTGTATATAGCCTAGCCCCCTGTCTCCCCCGGTCTCCCCCCTGTCTCCCCTCTGTCTCTATATCTATAATATGACTGTATATAGCCTAGCCTCTTGTCTCCCGCTGTCTCCCCGTCTCTCTATCTATAATATGACTGTTTATAGCCTAGCCCCCTGTCTCTCTTTCTATAATATGACTGTATATAGCCTAGCCCCCTGTCTCCCTCTTGTCTCTATATGTATAATATGACAGTATATAGCCTAGCCCCCTGTCTCCCCCCTGTCTCTCTATCTATAATATGACTGTATACAGCCTAGCCCCCTGTCTCCCTCTTGTCTCTATATCTATAATATGACTGTATATAGCCTAGCCCCCTGTCTCCCCCCTGTCTCCCCCTGTCTCTCCCTGTCTCTCTATCTATAATATGACTGTATATAGCCTAGCCCCCTGTCTCCCCCTTGTCTCTATATATATAATATCACTGTATATAGCCTAGCCCCCTGTCTCCCCCGGTCTCCCCCCTGTCTCCCCTCTGTCTCTATATCTATAATATGACTGTATATAGCCTAGCCTCTTGTCTCCCGCTGTCTCCCCGTCTCTCTATCTATAATATGACTGTTTATAGCCTAGCCCCCTGTCTCTCTTTCTATAATATGACTGTATATAGCCTAGCCCCCTGTCTCCCTCTTGTCTCTATATGTATAATATGACAGTATATAGCCTAGCCCCCTGTCTCCCCCCTGTCTCTCTATCTATAATATGACTGTATATAGCCTAGCCCCCTGTCTCCCTCTTGTCTCTATATCTATAATATGACTGTATATAGCCTAGCCCCCTGTCTCCCCCCTGTCTCCCTCCTGTCTCTATATATATAATATGACTGTATATAGCCTAGCCCCGTCTCCCCCCGTCTCTCTATCTGTAATATGACTGTATATAGCCTAGCCCCCTGACTCCCCCTGTCTCTATATCTATAATATGACTGTATATAGCCTAGCCCCCTGACTCCCTCCTGTCTCTATATCTATAATATGACTGTATATAGCCTAGCCCCCTGTCTCCCTCCTGTCTCTATATCTATAATATGACTGTATATAGCCTACCCCCTGGCTTCCCCTGGCTCCCTCCTGTCTCTCTATCTATAATATGACTGTATATAGCCTAGCCCCCTGTCTGCCTCCTGTCTCTCTATCTATAATATGACTGTATATAGCCTAGCCCCCTGTCTCTCTATCTATAATATGACTGTATATAGCCTAGCCCCCTGTCTCTCTATCTATAATATGACTGTATATAGCCTAGCCCCCTGTCTCCCTCATGTCTATCTATAATATGACTGTATATAGCCTAGCCCCCTGTCTCCCCCCTGTCTCTATATCTATAATATGACTGTATATAGCCTAGCCCCCTGTCTCCCTCCTGTCTCTCTATCTATAATATGACTGTATATAGCCTAGCCCCCTGTCTCCCCTGTCTTCCTACTGTCTCTCTATCTATAATATGACTGTATATAGCCTAGGCCCTGTCTCCCCCTGTCTCTCTATCTATATTATGACTGTATATAGCCTAGCCCCTGTATCCCCCTGTCTCTCTATCTATATTATGACTGTATATAGCCTAGCCCCCTGTATCCCCCTGTCTCTCTATCTATATTATGACTGTATATAGCCTAGCCCCCTGTCTCCCCTGTCTTCCTACTGTCTCTCTATCTATAATATGACTGTATATAGCCTAGCCCCCTGTCTCCTCCTGTCTCTCTATCTATATTATGACTGTATATAGCCTAGCCCCCTGTATCCCCCTGTCTCGCTATCTATATTATGACTGTATATAGCCTAGCCCCCTGTCTCTCTATCTATAATATGACTGTATATAGCCTAGCCCCCTGTATCCCCCTGTCTCTCTTCCTATAATATGACTGTATATAGCCTAGCCCCCTGTCTCCCTACTGTCTCTCTATCTATAATATGACTGTATATAGCCTAGCCCCCTGTCTCCCTCCTGTCTCTCTATCTATAATATGACTGTATATAGCCTAGCCCCCTGTCTCCCTCCTGTCTCTCTATCTATAATATGACTGTATATAGCCTAGCCCCCTGTCTCCCTCCTGTCTCTATATCTATAATATGACTGTATATAGCCTAGCCCCCTGTCTCCCTCCTGTCTCTCTATCTATATTATGACATTATATATTCTAGCCCCCTGTCTCCCCCTGTCTATATCTATAATATGACTGTATATAGCCTAGCCCCCTGTCTCCCCCCTGTCTCCCCCTGTCTCTCTATCTATAATATGACTGTATATAGCCTAGCCCCCTGTCTCCCCCTTGTATCTATATATATAATATCACTGTATATAGCCTAGCCCCCTGTCTCCCCCGGTCTCCCCCGTCTCCCCTCTGTCTCTATATCTATAATATGACTGTATATAGCCTAGCCTCTTGTCTCCCGCTGTCTCCCCGTCTCTCTATCTATAATATGACTGTTTATAGCCTAGCCCCCTGTCTCTCTTTCTATAATATGACTGTATATAGCCTAGCCCCCTGTCTCCCTCTTGTCTCTATATGTATAATATGACAGTATATAGCCTAGCCCCCTGTCTCCCCCCTGTCTCTCTATCTATAATATGACTGTATACAGCCTAGCCCCTGTCTCCCTCTTGTCTCTATATCTATAATATGACTGTATATAGCCTAGCCCCCTGTCTCCCCCCTGTCTCCCCCTGTCTCTCCCTGTCTCTCTATCTATAATATGACTGTATATAGCCTAGCCCCCTGTCTCCCCCTTGTCTCTATATATATAATATCACTGTATATAGCCTAGCCCCCTGTCTCCCCCGGTCTCCCCCCTGTCTCTATATCTATAATATGACTGTATATAGCCTAGCCTCTTGTCTCCCGCTGTCTCCCCGTCTCTCTATCTATAATATGACTGTTTATAGCCTAGCCCCCTGTCTCTCTTTCTATAATATGACTGTATATAGCCTAGCCCCCTGTCTCCCTCTTGTCTCTATATGTATAATATGACAGTATATAGCCTAGCCCCCTGTCTCCCCCCTGTCTCTCTATCTATAATATGACTGTATATAGCCTAGCCCCCTGTCTCCCTCTTGTCTCTATATCTATAATATGACTGTATATAGCCTAGCCCCCTGTCTCCCCCCTGTCTCCCCCTGTCTCTCTATCTATAATATGACTGTATATAGCCTAGCCCCCTGTCTCCCCCCTGTCTCTCTATCTATAATATGACTGTATATAGCCTAGCCCCCTGTCTCACCCTGTCTCCCTCCTGTCTCTATATCTATAATATGACTGTATGTAGCCTAGCCCCCTGTCTCCCTCCTGTCTCTCTATCTATAATATGACTGTATATAGCCTAGCCCCCCGTCTCTCTATCTATGTTATGACTGTATATAGCCTAGCCCCCTGTCTCCCCCCTGTCTATATCTATAATATGACTGTATATAGCCTAGCCCCCTGTCTCCCTCCTGTCTCTATATCTATAATATGACTGTATATAGCCTAGCCCCGTCTCCCCCTGTCGCTCTATCTATAATATGACTGTATATAGCCTAGCCCCCTGTCTCCCCCCTGTCTCTCCCCTGTCTCTCTATCTATAATATGACTGTATATAGCCTAGCCCCCTGTCTCTCCCCTGTCTCTATATCTATATTATGACTGTATATAGCCTAGCCCCCTGTCTCCCTCCTGTCTCTATCTATAATATGACTGTATTTAGCTTAGCCCCCTGTCTCCCCCTGTCTCCCTCCTGTCTCTCTATCTATAATTTGACTGTATATAGCCTAGCCCCCTGTCTCCCCCTGTCTCTATATCTATAATATGACTGTATATAGCCTAGCCCCCTGTCTCCCCCTGTCTCCCCCTTTCTCTCTGTTTATAATATGACTGTATATAGCCTAGCCCCCTGTCTCCCTCCTGTCTCTCTATCTATAATATGACTGAATATAGCCTAGCCCCCTGTCTCCCTCCTTTCTCTCTATCTATAATATGACTGTATATAGCCTAGCCCCCTGTCTCCCTCCTGTCTCTATATCTATAATATGACTGTATATAGCCTAGCCCCCCTTCTCCCACTGTCTCCCCCTGTCTCTCTTTCTTTAATATGACTGTATATAGCCTAGCCCCCTGTCTCCCTCCTGTCTCTCTATCTATAATATGACTGTATATAGCCTAGCCCCCTGTCTCCCCCTGTCTCTCTATCTATATTATGACTGTATATAGCCTAGCCCCCTGTTTCCCCGTCTCTCTATCTATATTATGACTGTATATAGCCTAGCCCCCCTTCTCCCACTGTCTCCCCATGTCTCTCTTTCTTTAATATGACTGTATATAGCCTAACCCCCTGTCTCCCTCCTGTCTCTCTATCTATAATATGACTGTATATAGCCTAGCCCCCTGTATCCCCGTCTCTCTATCTATATTATGACTGTATATAGCCGAGCCCCCTGTCTCCCCGTCTCTCTATCTATATTATGACTGTATATAGCCTAGCCCCCTGTATCCCCCTGTCTCTCTATCTATATTATGACTGTATATAGCCTAGCCCCCTGTATCCCCGTCTCTTCTCCTATAATATGACTGTATATAGCCTAGCCCCCTGTCTCTCTATCTATAATATGACTGTATATAGCCTAGCCCGCTGTCTCCCTCCTGTCTCTCTATCTATAATATGACTGTATATAGCCTAGCCCCCTGTCTCCCTCCTGTCTCTCTATCTATAATATGACTGTATATAGCCTAGCCCCCCGTCTCTTTATCTATATTATGACTGTATATAGCCTAGCCCCCTGTCTCCCCCGTCTCCCACTGTCTCTCTATCTATAATATGACTGTATATAGCCTAGCCCCCTGTCTCCCTCCTGTCTATATATCTATATTATGACTGTATATAGCCTAGCCCCCTGTCCCCCTCCTGTCTCTCTATCTATAATATGACTGTATATATCCTAGCCCCCTGTCTCTCCCCTGTCTCTCTATCTATAATATGACTGTATATAGCCTAGCCCCCTGACTCCCCCTGTCTCTCTATCTATAATATGACTGTATATAGCCTAGCCCCCTGTCTCTCTATCTATAATATGACTGTATATAGCCTAGCCCCCTGTCTCTCCCCTGTCTCTATATCTATATTATGACTGTATATAGCCTAGCCCCCAGACTCCCCCTGTCTCCCCACTCTCTCTATATCTATAATATGACTGTATATAGCCTAGCCCCCTGTCTCCCGCTGTCTCCCCCTGTCTCTCTATCTATAATATGACTGTATATAGCCTAGCCCCCTGTCTCCCTATCTATAATATGACTGTATATAGCCTAGCCCCCTGTCTCCCCCCTGTCTATATCTATAACATGACTGTATATAGCCTAGCCCCCTGTCTCCTTCCTGTCTCTCTGTCTATAATATGACTGTATATAGCCTAGCCCCCTGTCTCCCTCCTGTCTCTCTATCTATAATATGACTGTATTTAGCCTAGTCCCCTGTCTCCTCCTGTCTCTCTATCTATAATATGACTGTATTTAGCCTAGCCCCCTGTCTCCCCCTGTCTATCTATAATATAACTGTATATAGCCTAGCCCCCTGTCTCTCTATCTGTAATATGACTGTATATAGCCTAGCCCCCTGTCTCTCTATCTATAATATGACTGTATATAGCCTAGTCCCCTGTCTCCCTTCTGTTTCTCTCTCTTTAATATGACTGTATGTAGCCTAGCCCCCTGTCTCTCCCTGTCTCTCTATCTATAATATGACTGTATATAGCCTAGCCCCCTGTCCCCCCTGTCTCTCTATCTATAATATGACTTTATATAGCCTAGCCCCCTGTCTCCCCCCTGTCTCTCTATCTATAATATGACTGTATATATCCTAGCCCCCTGTCTCCCCCCTGTCTCTCTATCTATAATATGACTGTATATATCCTAGCCCCCTGTCTACCCTCTCTCTCCCCCCTGTCTCCACACTGTCTCCCCGTCTCCCTCTTTCTCCCTCCTGTCTCTTTAGCTATAATATGACTGTATGTAGCCTAGCCCCCTGTCTCCCCCCTGTCTCTATATCTATAATACGGCTCTATATAGCCTAGCCCCCTGTCTCTCTATCTATAATATGACTGTTTATAGCCTAGCCCCCTGTCTCCCTCCTGTCTCTCTATCTATAATATGACTGAATATAGCCTAGCCCCCTGTCTCTCTATCTATAATATGACTGTATATAGCCTAGCCCCCTGTCTCCCTCCTGTCTCTCTATCTATAATATGACTGTATATAGCCTAGCCCCCTGTTAACCCGCTCTCTCCCCCCTGTCTCCACACTGTCTCCCCCTTTCTCCCTACTGTCTCTCTATCTATAATATGACTGTATATAGCCTAGCCCCCTGTCTCCCCCCTGTCTCTCTATCTATAATATGACTGTATACAGCCTAGCCCCCTGTCTCCCCCTGTCTCCCCCTGTCTTTCTATCTATAATATGACTGTATATAGCCTAGCCCCGTCTCCCTCCTGTCTCTCTATCTTTAATATGACTGTATATAGCCTAGCCCCCTGTCTCCCCCCTGTCTATATCTATAATATGACTGTATATATCCTTGCCCCCTGTCTCCTCCTGTCTCCCCCTGTCTCTCTATCTATTATATGGCTGTATATAGCCTATCCCCCTGTCTCCCTCCTGTCTCTCTATCTATAATATGACTGTATATAGCCTAGCCCCCTGTCTCCCCCCTGTCTATATCTGTAATATGACTGTGTATAGCCTAGCCCCCTGTCTCCCCCCTGTCTATATCTGTAATATGACTATGTATAGCCTAGCCCCCTGTCTCCCCCCTGTCTATATCTGTAATATGACTGTGTATAGCCTAGCCCCCTGTCTCCCCCCTGTCTATATCTGTAATATGACTGTGTATAGCCTAGCCCCCTGTCTCCTCCTGTCTCCCTCTGTCTCTCTATCTATAGTATGACTGTATATAGCCTAGCCCCCTGTCTCCTCCTGTCTCCCCCTGTCTCTCTGTCTATAATATGACTGTATATAGCCTAGCCTCCTGTCTCCCTCCTGTCTCTCTATCTATAATATGACTGTATATAGCCTAGCCCCCTGTCTCTCCCTGCCTCTATATCTATATTATGACTGTATATAGCCTAGCCCCTTGTCTCCCTCCTGTCTCTCTATCTATAATATGATTGTGTATAGCCTAGCCCCCTGTCTCCCCCTGTCTATATCTGTAATATGACTGTATATAGCCTAGCCCCCTGTCTCCCCCATGTCTATATCTGTAATATGACTGTGTATAGCCTAGCCCCCTGTCTTCCCCCTGTCTATATCTGTAGTATGACTGTATATAGCCTAGCCCCCTGTCTCCCCTTGTCTCTCTATCTATAATATGACTGTATATAGCCTAGCCCCCTGTCTCCCTCCATCTATAATATGACTGTATATAGCCTAGCCCCCTGTCTCCTCCTGTCTCCCCCTGTCTCTCTGTCTATAATATGACTGTATAAAGCCTAGCCCCCTGTCTCCCCCTGTCTCTCTATCTATGATATGTCTATATATAGCCTAGCCCCCTGTCTTCCCCCTGTTTCTCTATCTATACTATGACTGTATATAGCCTAGCCCCCTGTCTCCCCCTGTCTATATCTATAATATGACTGTATATAGCCTAGCCCCCTGTCTCCCTCCTGTTTCTCTATCTATAATATGACTGTATATAGCCTAGCCCCCTGTCTCCCCCCTGTCTATATCTGTAATATGACTGTGTATAGCCTAGCCCCCTGTCTCCCCCTGTCTATATCTGTAATATGACTGTGTATAGCCTAGCCCCCTGTCTCCTCCTGTCTCTCTATCTATAATATGACTGTATATAGCCTAGCCCCCTTGTCTACCCTCTCTCTCCCCCCTTTCTCCACACTGTCTCCCCCTTTCTCCCTCCTGTCTCTATATCTATAATATGACTGTATATATCCTAGCCCCCTGTCTACCCTCTCTCTCCCCCCTGTCTCCACACTGTCTCCCCACTGTCTCCCTGTCTCCCTCTTTCTCCCCCCTGTCTCCACACTGTCTCCCCACTGTCTCCCCGTCTCCCTCTTTCTCCCCCCTGTCTGTATAACTATAATACGACTGTATGTAGCCTAGCCCCCTGTCTCTCTATCTATAATATGACTGTATATAGCCTAGCCCCCTGTCTCTCTATTTATAATATGACTGTATATAGCCTAGCCCCCTGTCTCCCCCTGTCTATATCTATAATATGACTGTATATAGCCTAGCCCCCTGTCTTCCCCGTTTCTCTATCTATAATATGACTGTATATAGCCTAGCCCCCTGTCTCCCCCCTGTCTATCTCTATAATATGACTGTATACAGCCTAGCCCCCTGTCTCCTCCTGTCTCCCCCTGTCTCTCTGTCTATAATATGACTGTATTTAGCCTAGCCCCCTGTCTCCCTATCTATAATATGACTGTATTTAGCCTAGCCCCCTGTCTCTCTATCTATAATATGACTGTATATAGCCTAGCCCCCTGTCTCCCTCCTGTCTCTCTATCTATAATATGACTATATATAGCCTAGTCCCCTGTCCCCCTCCTGTTTCTCTCTCTTTAATATGACTGTATGTAGCCTAGCCCCCTGTCTCCCCCTGTCTCTCGATCTGTAATATGACTGTATATAGCCTAGCCCCCTGTCTACCCTCTCTCTCCCCCCTGTCTCCACACTGTCTCCCCGTCTCCCTCTTTCTCCCTCCTGTCTCTTTAGCTATAGTATGACTGTATATAGCCTAGCCCCCTGTCTCCCCCCTGTCTCTCTATCTGTAATATGACTGTATATAGCCTAGCCCCCTGTCTCCCCCTGTCTCTCTATCTGTAATATGACTGTATATAGCCTAGCCCCCTGTCTCCCCCTGTAGTGGCTTCCTTTCCTCTTTACCATAGCCACTGCCCAAGCCTGAAGCGGGGTTGTTTGGTACGCATACAGTCCACACTCAAGGTTTCCAAACAGCCAAACATTCAATGTGATCCAGGGATATGGTGCAACAAAAATGTTTATTCTTCTTATATCGAACAGGAAAATGAATATCCAATCAACTTAAAACATAGGTTACTTGATATGGAAAATACACAATATGACCTGTCTGTATGTCTGTATGGTCAAAAAACTATACCGCTCCCGCGTCTAGCAAGGACTCCTCCCCCCAAAGGCCCAACTTCCTGCTTTTATCCTAACACACTTACTGCAGTACAATGAATGGGCAAGAGGGGGGGGACAAAACTAAGTTACACTAACAACAAATGAATACATCTCAATCAGGTAAATATAAATCATAAAGGTACGTACCTAATATTTCATCATATACATTCATATTTACACAAATATACATGGAGCTCTGAATGTTCTGTCTTTTATGTAAATATGTCCAAATCGGCTCTAACATACCGGCCTCTAATTGTTAACTGCACTGAGTGGACAACAATTACTTAATATTCAAACGTAGAGCCAATACACAAAACATTCTATACCAGAGCACCATTACAGTTCATAGCTATATACAAATATACAAGGTGCCATATAGGAAAATAGTCAGAGTCTGAGTTGAAGTGTTCTTGTGTTCAACTTCCAAAAATGTCAAGAGTATGACGTCCAAAAAATGTATGACTACGACATCAAAGAATGTAAGAGTACAACATCAACGAATCAGAGGTGCACGTGATTCAAAGATGGAGCACTGTGTGTGTGTGTGTGTGTGTGTGTGTGTGTGTGTGTGTGTGTGTGTCTCACTCCGCCGCCTCCAGGAGCAGGCAGAGTTTATTGATAGGTCTCTGTAAGATATTGGTCTTGGTCTTAACCATGACGCTCCGGACAAGACCTTTGGCCCCTGGCAAAGCCTCCACCACACGCCCCATTAGCCAAGAGTTCCTCGGGGCGCTGTCGTCGACGATGACCACAAGGTCACCAAGACTGAAGTTTCTCTTAGTTTTGTTCCACTTGTTCCGCTCCTGCATAAGTGGAAGATACTCCCTGATCCATCTCTTCCAGAAGAGGTCAGTAATATATTGTACTTGCTTCCATCTCCTTCGTGAGTATAGGTCGCTTCTCTGGAATAGTCCTGGTGGCAGGACTGGCTTTGCTTTCAGATGAAGCAGATGGTTCGGAGTCAGGGGTTCTAGATCATTAGGGTCATTTGTTACAGTTGTGATTGGTCTGTCGTTCATGATTGCCTCAACTTCACACAAGGCTGTCTGCAAAGCCTCATCATCCAGTACTTGCTCTTTAAGGACTGAATAGAGGATCTTTTTCACCAGTTGGATCAACCTCTCCCATACCCCCCCATGGTGGGCTCCAGAGGGAGGATTGAATGACCATGTCACTCCTTCCTTCAGTAATTCATTTTGAATCTTGTTGTGATCCAGCTCTTTCAGAGCTTCTCCTAGCTCTCTGTGTGTTCCAGCAAAGTTGGTGCCATTGTCTGTTCTGATACTTGTGACTGGGCCCCTTCGACAGATGAACCTGCGCAGGGCATTGATGCAGGAATCAGTATCCAGATAACTAGCAACTTCTAGATGGACAGCTCGACTCACAAGGCAAGTAAAGATCACACCATACCGCTTCACATGAACGCGGCCTCGCTTCACCTCTATGGGGCCGAAGTAATCTATGCCCACATGGGTGAAAGGCGGCAAATCAGGTGACACCCGATCTTGTGGAAGGTCGGCCATCTTCTGTTCTCCAGCTCTAGCTTGCATCCGCCTGCAGAGGACACAGCTCTTAAGGATCTTCCTTGCTAAGGAGTTGGCACAGGGTATCCAATATCGCTGGCGAAGTCTAGAAAGCATGTGACCTCTCCCAGAGTGGCCAACCTGCTCATGGATGTGGAGTAAGATCAGTCTGGAGATGTAGGAGTCTTTGGGTAGGATCATAGGATTCTTTAGTTCGGTAGGCATAGCAGCTTTGCTTAACCTTCCTCCCACTCTCAGAATGCCATTGTCAACAATTGGATCAAGCTTACAGATTGAGCCATTTCTCTTGGCACATTGTTTTCCTTTCACAACTAGTGCAATTTCTTGTTTAAAGTGCTGTCGTTGCTCAAATCGAATGATGGCCTTTTCTGCTTCATCTAGGTCATCCACAGACAGACTTTCTTTTCCAAATGTCAGTTTGAACTTGTCAATTTGTTCCTTCAGTGAGTTTGTCAGACTCTGATCTGAACCTGGATCAGTTTGTGTGAGAACTTTCCTTTTCTGGCTTAACTGTAGAAGAAGTCTCTTCAGTTTCAGCATCCAGGCAACTGCTTTCTTCAAGCTGTTCCATGTTGAATAGTACTCGATCAGTTTGCTGGTCGGACTCTTTTCTTCCACACGTACTGTTTACGATGACGTCTTTTCTCACCTCAGGATCATCTGAAGGGATGGGGCCAAGCTCCTCGGGGACTTTTGGCCATTGTGTTTCTGTTTTCTCCAGGAATTCTGGTCCTTTGCGCCATCTCTTTGAGTTCAGGAAAATTTCAACATGTAATCCTCTTGAAGCATCATCGGCTGGGTTGTGTTTGGAGTTCAAATACCTCCACTGTTTTGCTTTCGATAGGTCACGGATCATAGCAACCCTATTAGCCACAAAGGTATGGAATCTCTTGGTATCGTTGCGGATGTATTTTAGCACAGACTGGCTGTCTGTCCAGAAAGTTGACTCCTCAAGTTCAATTTGGAGCTCCAACCTTAACATCCTGTCCACTCTCACTGCCAATGTTGCTGCAGCAAGTTCCAGTCTGAGGATCGTCATCTGCTTGAGTGGAGTGACCCTTGATTTCCCCAGTATGAATGCAATGTGGACCTTTCCCATACCGTTTGTGAACCTAAGGTAGCTTGCCGTGCCATAACCTTGCTCACTTGCGTCACCGAAGTGATGCAGCTGTGCGGTCTTGACTTGACCAAAGTTCTCAGGCATCGTACACCTGTCTATCTGGAATCTGGAAAGCTGGTCTAGCTCTGAGAGCCATCTCTTCCATGAAATAGAGAGTGTTCTTCGGGGATGACTTCGTCCCATCCACACTTTAGCTTGCAGAGCACTTGAAGAATTTGCTTTGCCTTTAATACGAATGGGGCGAGGAAACCTAATGGATCATAAACAGAGCTGACAGTAGAGAGAATACCTCTTCTTGTAAGGGGTCTGTTCTTGACAATGACTCGGAAGGTAAACACATCTCTTTCAATGTTCCATCGGATTCCAAGTGCTCTTTCAACAGGCAGCTTTTCTCTGTCCAGGTCCAGTTCTTTTATCTGCTTGGCTTTGTGTTCATCAGGGATAGAAGCCAGCACAGCACGGCTGTTGCCGACCCACTTGGTCAATTTGAACCCACCCCGAGAGCACACATCCATGAGGTTTTTTGTGAGAGCTATGGCTTGTTCTTCTGTGGCCACTGACTTGAGGCAGTCATCAACGTAGAAGTTGGACTTGACTGTTTGAATCACTTCTTCATCGTACCTCTCACAGTTGTCTTCTGCAGTCTTTCGTAGTGCAAAATTTGCACAACTTGGAGAGGATATAGCACCGAAAAGATGTACTGTCATTCTGTACTCCTCCAATCTTTTGTTAGTGTCACCATACGGCCACCATAGGAATTGCAGGAAGTCTAAGTCATCTTCATGGACACGTACTTGATGGAACATTCCTTCGATATCTGCCATCATGGCAATGTGCTCTTGCCGAAATCTTAGCAAGACTCCTATAAGCGTGTTTGCCAGGTCAGGGCCTTGAAGGAGTTCACTGTTAAGAGATGTACCTTTATAGGATGATGAACAGTCAAACACCACTCATATTGTTTCTTTGCGCTTATGGTGAACGCCATGGTGTGGTATGTACCATACCTTGCCTTTCTCTCTGAGAAGCTGTTCTTGTGGTACCTTCTCGGCATAACCTTTTGTTATCATCTCTTCCATGAAGCCTTTGTACTCTGCAGCATAACCTTCATCCTTCTTAAACTTCCTGATGATATTTAGAGCCCGCTGCTTTGCCATGTCACGATTGTTCGGCAGGACTACCTGTTTGTTGCGAAAGGGCAACGGTAAGTAGTAGTGACGGTCTTTGAGGGTTATGGAGCTTGATACTATCTCCATAAACTTACGATCCTCAGCTGACATCGCACTTTTCTCTTCATACTCTCTCTCAGGGAAGTCATGGTTGTATTGATTTACAAGAAGAACCCCCAGGTCGGCCATTGAGATACGATTGGCCATCACCGTAGGACATCCAGATTCTTCTGCCATGGTACAATTGTTAAGAGGACCGTTCATCACCCATCCAAAGATGGTTTTCACTGCATATGGTCCGTTGCCTTGGCTATTTATGATTTGCCAGGGTTCCATTGCCTTTGGAGCATTTACGCCAATCAGGAGTTCGACGTCGGCATCAATTTCCTTCAACTGAACCTCTTTCAGGTATGGCCACCTTTTGAGATCTTTCTGAGTGGGAATGTTCTCTCTTGTCACTGGGATCTTATTTTGGGTGTAGACCTTTGGTAATGCAAGAAATGTGTTGCCTTCCACGTTGCCAATCTCTAATCCAGATATCTCAAAGCTCTTGGTAGGACTCTCCTGCCCCATTGTGCGTAGCAGAATTTCAGTCTCACTGCATTTAGCATTCAGCTGCCTCATGAGTCTCTCCGTACAAAATGTTGCCGAGCTACCAGAATCGAGAAACGCATAGGTTAACACAGACTTGCTTCCATTTGCCACCTTTACTTGAACTGGCACAATTGCAAGTGCACAATCTGTACCGGCCCCGGTATCTTCACCAGCTTCCAGTGAAACAAGAGCACTGCTGACAGTCTCGTCCCGCTTTACTGCTACACCACTCATATCTGCCTTTTGAGATCTAAATCTTTCTCTTCCTTCAATGTGCAGGATAGTGGGGTGCTTTCTTTGACAGCTCTGACAGGTCATCCTTCTTTTACATTCTTTGCTTAAGTGTCCTCTCATCAAACAGCCAAAACAAAGGCCTTTTGATCTCAGAAACTCAACCTTGGATTCGTGTGGCTGTGCCTTCACCTGTTGGCAGTCGACCAATAAATGCTCTCCAGCACAAAATACGCATGAGGTACTGGGAGCGTCAGAAGGGTAGGTGCCTGGTCTCTTTACTTTTAATGTTTGTTCTTTTAGAGGTTTTTCAGAGTCACAATCTGCCACTACAGCTACTGCAGTGGCAAAGCTGCTTCCCCTACTCTTGGACTTGAACTGCTGTTTAAAGTCAGCTTCTGTTCTGGTTTTTAAAAACTTTTTGTTGGACAGGGGATCTTGAATATCTCCATACAACGGATCCTGCAGTATTTTGGCCTGTTTTTCCATGAACGTCACAAGGTCACTGAACTGGGCCCTCAGGTGTCTTCTCTCTAAAATATCACATGCCGTAGACCTCCATTTTTCCCTTAGTTTGTAGGGAAGTTTTGACATGATCAACTTTATGTTGGAGGGAAGATTAAGCTCTTCCATGTTCTGTAGGTCTTGCATAGCATTACAGCAACCTCTAAGATAGAGTGCATAGCCACCCAGTCCCTTTCCATCATCCGGTTTGATGTTTGTCCAGTTCCAAGCTTTTTCCATGTAAGCAGCGGTGACTT
Organism: Salmo trutta; assembly: GCF_901001165.1. Taxonomy (NCBI): domain Eukaryota; kingdom Metazoa; phylum Chordata; class Actinopteri; order Salmoniformes; family Salmonidae; genus Salmo; species Salmo trutta. Next base: position 9,720,403 of record NC_042989.1, on the reverse strand, counting down.
TGATTTCATTGCCAAAGTGTTCCTTTAACAACCTCTTAGCCTCTGCATAGCCTCTTCTGGCTTCCATATGCAGACAACTACGTACCAGATCCTTGGGCTGACCAGTGGTGTACTGTTCCAGGTAATAGAGCCTATCCTGGTGACTGCTCGTCTTATCTTCTATACCATGTTCAAATGCACGCATGAATGGCCTAAAGTTTAGAGGATCACCGTCAAACATAGGTATCTCCCTAACAGGGAGTGTGGCCTGTTTGTGCTGTAGTACAAGGAGGTCAGCAATTTCATTCTGCCTTTGCATGACAGTAGAGAGGTTATCATGGCTGGTATTATCGCTGATACCCGCAGTGTTGATTCTGTGTTGATTGCTAGACCTTGCTGTTGGCTGCTGAAGGGTGTGGTTCATGACTGTCCTCTGAATAAGTTTTGATGGCTTGTTGTCGGTTGTTGTAAAACCCTTTGTAGTGGGGTCTTTGGAACTGCACCTAATGCAGCAAACTCAACAGGTGATGGTTCAGGTTCCACATAGACCTCAGGTACCTGGTTCTCAAAATAAGAGTTCATTCCATCTTCTTGGCTTAGTAAATGGGCTGCCACAGCATGGGATTGAGAAGTTGACTCAACACTCTCCAGGACCTTCAGTTTGGCATTATATGCTGCTATGTCCGTTTCCAGTGCCATTTTCTCCATCCTAACATTCAGTTGAGCTCTCTGTTGTTCCAGTTGAGCTTTCTCCAGTTCCAGTGCATGCTTGTCCTGTAATGATGCTTGGCGAGCTAGTAGAGCTGCTCGTTCTGCCTCAGCTTTTAGGCGTGTAGAGGACACTGAGGAAGCCGTCTTAGAACACTTTGTTTTACTTGATGTTTTTGACACATTGGAAATGCTGTTGTGTGGTTCAATGAGCGTTTGTGGCTCAACTTCAGCTTTTTTCCATATTTCCACCTCTTTCAGGAAATGTTCATAAGTTCTCATTCTTGGTTGATAATAGTTAATGCTCTCCTGTTCCTGTTCCTCCTCTGTGACCAGCTCTAGCACAGATTCATGAGCATTCTTAAAGTCATTGAGAACAGCATCAAATGCTTCAAGACTCTCATTCACAGTTTCAATGTTTCCTCCATCAACAAGAAGGACTTTTATTTCATTCATTTTGCGTGTACACACTCCAAGTTTGCCTCTCCGGGCTGCATAAAGCGAATTTAGATGCTCCTCTGCCCTCTCCAGTGGAGTCTTATTTGGGATTTCATCCTCAATCATTCACTTTTAGTTCACTCAATTTACAATGACACAGTTGTTGGTTTGATTGTTAAACGTAATGCCCCTTTAGACCTCCTTTAATGCTTTAAAACACATTCATCCATTTCAGCATATTGACCCATTTTGAATTGAACATGTGCAAGTTCGGCATTTTAGTTGCGTTTTAAACATTTCATCCATTTATACGTTTTGTCCCTTTAATGAAGTTTGAACACGCAGTATCATTCGTTGCGTGGATGCATTGCATTTCCACGTTAGGCCAAATATTAGACATATGATTAGGTTACATTGTGCATAGGATCTCAGTGTTTCCCAAACTTAAACTTCTTAATTGTTTTCACAGCACTGTGTTTTGAATTCTATTCCCAAGTTTATCAAACATTCCAATTATAAGCACATTTGCGCTTCCATAATATGCATGATCAAACGATCGCATTGAACAGGGCAGCTCATTCATTCGCAGTGGTTACTCATGGCTGGCGAATTCTAGGAGTTCAAGTCCTTCCATGCGAGCTGTCCTTATGGTACGAATGCAATTACAAATAGAACAATATCCAGTATGTGTCCGAAACCGGAGATTTCCTTCCGATAGCAATCCTTCACGGAGTTTTTTGACATGAATGTAGTGGCTTCCTTTCCTCTTTACCATAGCCACTGCCCAAGCCTGAAGCGGGGTTGTTTGGTACGCATACAGTCCACACTCAAGGTTTCCAAACAGCCAAACATTCAATGTGATCCAGGGATATGGTGCAACAAAAATGTTTATTCTTCTTATATCTAACAGGAAAATGAATATCCAATCAACTTAAAACATAGGTTACTTGATATGGAAAATACACAATATGACCTGTCTGTATGTCTGTATGGTCAAAAAACTATACCGCTCCCGCGTCTAGCAAGGACTCCTCCCCCCAAAGGCCCAACTTCCTGCTTTTATCCTAACACACTTACTGCAGTACAATGAATGGGCAAGAGGTGGGGGACAAAACTAAGTTACACTAACAACAAATGAATATATCTCAATCAGGTAAATATAAATCATAAAGGTACGTACCTAATATTTCATCATATACATTCATATTTACACAAATATACATGGAGCTCTGAATGTTCTGTCTTTTATGCAAATATGTCCAAATCGGCTCTAACACCCCCTGTCTCTCTGTAATATGACTGTATATAGCCTAGCCCCCTGTCTCCCCCTGTCTCTCTATCTGTACTATGACTGTATATAGCCTAGTCCCCTGTCTCCCTCCTGTCTCTCTATCTATAATATGACTGTATATAGCCTAGCCCCCTGTCTCCTCCTGTCTCTCTATCTATAATATGACGGTATATAGCCTAGCCCCGTCTCCCACTGTCTCTCTATCTATAATATGACTGTATGTAGCCTAGCCCCCTTGTCTACCCTCTCTCTCCCCCCTTTCTCCACACTGTCTCCCCCTATCTCCCTCCTGTCTCTCTATCTATAATATGACTGTATATATCCTAGCCCCCTGTCTACCCTCTCTCTCCCCCCTGTCTCCACACTGTCTCCCCGTCTCCCTCTTTCTCCCTCCTGTCTCTTTAGCTATAATATGACTGTATGGAGCCTAGCCCCGTGTCTCCCCCCTGTCTCTATATCTATAATACGGCTCTATATAGCCTAGCCCCCTGTCTCTCTATCTATAATATGATTGTATATAGCCTAGCCCCCTGTCTCTCTATCTATAATATGACTGTATATAGCCTAGCCCCCTGTCTCCCCCATGTCTCTCTATCTATAATATGACTGTATATAGCCTAGCTCCCTGTCTCCCTCCTGTCTCTCTATCTTTAATATGACTGTATATAGCCTAGCCCCCTGTCTCCCCCTGTCTCTCTATCTGTACTATGACTGTATATAGCCTAGCCCCCTGTCTCCCTCCTGTCTCTCTATCTATAATATGATTGTATATAGCCTAGCCCCCTGTCTCTCTATTTATAATATGACTGTATATAGCCTAGCCCCCTGTCTCCCCCTGTCTATATCTATAATATGACTGTATATAGCCTAGCCCCCTGTCTTCCCCGTTTCTCTATCTATAATATGACTGTATATAGCCTAGCCCCCTGTCTCCCCCCCTGTCTATATCTATAATATGACTGTATACAGCCTAGCCCCCTGTCTCCTCCTGTCTCCCCCTGTCTCTCTGTCTATAATATGACTGTATATAGCCTAGCCCCCTGTCTCTCCCTGCCTCTATATCTATAATATGACTGTATATAGCCTGTCCCCCTGTCTCCTCCTGTCTCTCTATCTATAATATGACTGTATATAGCCTAGCCCCCTGTCTCCTCCTGTCTCTCTATCTATATTATGACTGTATATAGCCTAGCCCCCTGTATCCCCCTGTCTCGCTATCTATATTATGACTGTATATAGCCTAGCCCCCTGTCTCTCTATCTATAATATGACTGTATATAGCCTAGCCCCCTGTATCCCCCTGTCTCTCTTCCTATAATATGACTGTATGTAGCCTAGCCCCCTGTCTCTCTATTTATAATATGACTGTATATAGCCTAGCCCCCTGTCTCCCCCTGTCTATATCTATAATATGACTGTATATAGCCTAGCCCCCTGTCTTCCCCGTTTCTCTATCTATAATATGACTGTATATAGCCTAGCCCCCTGTCTCCCCCCTGTCTATATCTATAATATGACTGTATACAGCCTAGCCCCCTGTCTCCTCCTGTCTCCCCCTGTCTCTCTGTCTATAATATGATTGTATATAGCCTAGCCCCCTGTCTCTCTATCTATAATATGACTGTATATAGCCTAGCCCCCTGTCTCCCCCATGTCTCTCTATCTATAATATGACTGTATATAGCCTAGCTCCCTGTCTCCCTCCTGTCTCTCTATCTATAATATGACTGTATATAGCCTAGCCCCCTGTCTCCCCCTGTCTCTCTATCTGTACTATGACTGTATATAGCCTAGCTCCCTGTCTCCCTCCTGTCTCTCTATCTATAATATGACTGTATATAGCCTAGCCCCCTGTCTCCCCCATGTCTCTCTATCTATAATATGACTGTATATAGCCTAGCTCCCTGTCTCCCTCCTGTCTCTCTATCTATAATATGACTGTATATAGCCTAGCCCCCTGTCTCCCCTGTCTCTCTATCTGTACTATGACTGTATATAGCCTAGTCCCCTCTCTCCCCACTGTCTCCCCGTCTCCCTCTTTCTCCCCCCTGTCTGTATATCTATAATATGACTGTATATAGCCTAGCCCCCTGTCTCCCCCTGTCTCTCTATCTATAATATGACTGTATATAGCCTAGCCCCCTGTCTCCCCCTGTCTATATCTATAATATGACTGTATATAGCCTAGCCCCCTGTCTCCCCCTGTCTATATCTATAATATGACTGTATATAGCCTAGCCCCCTGTCTTCCCCGTTTCTCTATCTATAATATGACTGTATATAGCCTAGCCCCCTGTCTCCCCCCTGTCTATATCTATAATATGACTGTATACAGCCTAGCCCCCTGTCTCCTCCTGTCTCCCCCTGTCTCTCTGTCTATAATATGACTGTATATAGCCTAGCCCCCTGTCTCTCCCTGCCTCTATATCTATAATATGACTGTATTTAGCCTAGCCCCCTGTCTCCCTATCTATAATATGACTGTATTTAGCCTAGCCCCCTGTCTCTCTATCTATAATATGACTGTATTTAGCCTAGCCCCATGTCTCTCTATCTATAATATGACTGTATTTAGCCTAGCCCCCTGTCTCTCTATCTATAATATGACTGTATATAGCCTAGTCCCCTGTCCCCCTCCTGTTTCTCTCTCTTTAATATGACTGTATGTAGCCTAGCCCCCTGTCTCCCGTCTGTCTCTCGATCTGTAATATGACTGTATATAGCCTAGCCCCCTGTCTCCCCCTGTCTCTCTATCTGTACTATGACTGTATATAGCCTAGTCCCCTGTCTCCCCCCTGTCTCTCTATCTGTAATATGACTGTATATAGCCTAGCCCCCTGTCTCCCCCTGTCTCTCTATCTGTAATATGACTGTATATAGCCTAGCCCCCTGTCTCCCCCCTGTCTCTCTATCTGTAATATGACTGTATATAGCCTAGCCCCCTGTCTCCCCCTGTCTCTCTATCTGTAATATGACTGTATATAGCCTAGCCCCCTGTCTCCCCCTGTCTCTCGTTCTGTAATATGACTGTATATAGCCTAGCCCCCTGTCTCCCCCTGTCTCTCTATCTATAATATGACTGTATATAGCCTAGCCCCCTGTCTACCCTCTCTCTCCCCCCTGTCTCCACACTGTCTCCCCGTCTCCCTCTTTCTCCCTCCTGTCTCTTTAGCTATAATATGACTGTATGTAGCCTAGCCCCCTGTCTCCCCCCTGTCTCTATATCTATAATATGACTGTATTTAGCCTAGCCCCCTGTCTCTCTATCTATAATATGACTGTATATAGCCTAGTCCCCTGTCCCCCTCCTGTTTCTCTCTCTTTAATATGACTGTATGTAGCCTAGCCCCCTGTCTCCCGTCTGTCTCTCGATCTGTAATATGACTGTATATAGCCTAGCCCCCTGTCTCCCCCTGTCTCTCTATCTGTACTATGACTGTATATAGCCTAGTCCCCTGTCTCCCCCCTGTCTCTCTATCTGTAATATGACTGTATATAGCCTAGCCCCCTGTCTCCCCCTGTCTCTCTATCTATAATATGACTGTATATAGCCTAGCCCCCTGTCTACCCTCTCTCTCCCCCCCTGTCTCCACACTGTCTCCCCGTCTCCCTCTTTCTCCCCCATGTCTCTCTATCTGTAATATGACTGTATATAGCCTAGCCCCCTGTCTCCCCCTGTAGTGGCTTCCTTTCCTCTTTACCATAGCCACTGCCCAAGCCTGAAGCGGGGTTGTTTGGTACGCATACAGTCCACACTCAAGGTTTCCAAACAGCCAAACATTCAATGTGATCCAGGGATATGGTGCAACAAAAATGTTTATTCTTCTTATATCTAACAGGAAAATGAATATCCAATCAACTTAAAACATAGGTTACTTGATATGGAAAATACACAATATGACCTGTCTGTATGTCTGTATGGTCAAAAAACTATACCGCTCCCGCGTCTAGCAAGGACTCCTCCCCCCAAAGGCCCAACTTCCTGCTTTTATCCTAACACACTTACTGCAGTACAATGAATGGGTAAGAGGGGGGGGACAAAACTAAGTTACACTAACAACAACTGAATACATCTCAATCAGGTAAATATAAATCATAAAGGTACGTACCTAATATTTCATCATATACATTCATATTTACACAAATATACATGGAGCTCTGAATGTTCTGTCTTTTATGCAAATATGTCCAAATCGGCTCTAACACCCCCTGTCTCTCTATCTGTAATATGACTGTATATAGCCTAGCCCCCTGTCTCCCCCTGTCTCTCTATCTGTACTATGACTGTATATAGCCTAGTCCCCTGTCTCCCTCCTGTTTCTCTCTCTTTAATATGACTGTATATAGCCTAGCCCCCTGTCTCCCCCCTGTCTCTCTATCTATAATATGACTGTATATAGCCTAGCCCCCTTGTCTACCCCCTCTCTCCCCCCTTTCTCCACACTTTCTCCCCCTATCTCCCTCCTGTCTCTTTAGCTATAATATGACTGTATGTAGCCTAGCCCCGTGTCTCCCCCCTGTCTCTATATCTATAATACGGCTCTATATAGCCTAGCCCCCTGTCTCTCTATCTATAATATGACTGTATATAGCCTAGTCCCCTGTCTCCCTCCTGTTTCTCTCTCTTTAATATGACTGTATATAGCCTAGCCCCCTGTCTCCCCCCTGTCTCTCTATCTATAATATGACTGTATATAGCCTAGCCCCCTTGTCTACCCCCTCTCTCCCCCCTTTCTCCACACTGTCTCCCCCTATCTCCCTCCTGTCTCTTTAGCTATAATATGACTGTATGTAGCCTAGCCCCGTGTCTCCCCCCTGTCTCTATATCTATAATACGGCTCTATATAGCCTAGCCCCCTGTCTCTCTATCTATAATATGACTGTGTATAGCCTAGCCCCCTGTCTCTCCCTGCCTCTATATCTATAATATGACTGTATGTAGCCTAGCCCCCTTGTCTACCCTCTCTCTCCCCCCCTTTCTCCACACTGTCTCCCCCTTTCTCCCTCCTGTCTCTATATCTATAATATGACTGTATATATCCTAGCCCCCTGTCTACCCTCTCTCTCCCCCCTGTCTCCACACTGTCTCCCCGTCTCCCTCTTTCTCCCTCCTGTCTCTTTAGCTATAATATGACTGTATGTAGCCTAGCCCCCTGTCTCCCCCCTGTCGCTATATCTATAATACGGCTCTATATAGCCTAGCCCCCTGTCTCTCTATCTATAATATGACTGTATATAGCCTAGCCCCCTGTCTCTCTATCTATAATATGACTGTATATAGCCTAGCCCCCTGTCTCCCTCCTTTCTCTCTATCTATAATATGACTGCATATAGCCTAGCCCCCTGTCTCTCTATCTATAATATGACTGTATATAGCCTAGCCCCCTGTCTCCTCCTGTCTCCCTCTGTCTCTCTATCTATAGTATGATTGTATATAGCCTAGCCCCCTGTCTCCCCCTGTCTATATCTATAATATGACTGTATATAGCCTAGCCCCCTGTCTTCCCCCTGTTTCTCTATCTATAATATGACTGTATATAGCCTAGCCCCCTGTCTCCCCCCTGTCTATATCTATAATATGACTGTATATAGCCTAGCCCCCTGTCTCCTCCTGTCTCCCCCTGTCTCTCTGTCTATAATATGACTGTATATAGCCTAGCCCCCTGTCTCTCCCTGCCTCTATATCTATAATATGACTGTATATAGCCTAGCCCCCTGTCTCCCTCCTGTCTCTCTATCTATAATATGACTGTATATAGCCTAGTCCCCTGTCTCCCCTGTCTCTCTCTATAATATGACTGTATTTAGCCTAGCCCCCTGTCTCCCTATCTATAATATGACTGTATATAGCCTAGCCCCCTGTCTCTCCCTGCCTCTATATCTATAATATGACTGTATATAGCCTAGCCCCCTGTCTCCCTCCTGTCTCTCTATCTATAATATGACTATATATAGCCTAGTCCCCTGTCCCCCTCCTGTTTCTCTCTCTTTAATATGACTGTATGTAGCCTAGCCCCCTGTCTCCCCCTGTCACTCTATCTGTACTATGACTGTATATAGCCTAGTCCCCTGTCTCCCTCCTGTTTCTCTCTCTTTAATATGACTGTATATAGCCTAGCCCCCTGTCTCCCCTGTCTCTCTATCTATAATATGACTGTATATAGCCTAGCCCCCTGTCTCCCCCCTGTCTCTCTATATATAATATGACTGTATATAGCCTAGCCCCCTGTCTCCCTCCTGTCTCTCTATCTATAATATGACTGTATATAGCCTAGCCCCCTGTCTCCCTCCTGTCTCTCTATCTATAATATGACTGTATATAGCCTAGCCCCCTGTCTCTCTATCTATAATATGACTGTATATAGCCTAGCCCCCTGTCTCCCTCCTGTCTCTCTATCTATAATATGACTGTATATAGCCTAGCTCCCTGTCTCCCCCCTGTCTCTATATCTATAATACGGCTCTATATAGCCTAGCCCTCTGTCTCTCTATCTATAATATGACTGTAAATAGCCTAGCCCCCTGTCTCCCTCCTGTCTCTCTATCTATAATATGACTGTATATAGCCTAGCTCCCTGTCTACCCGCTCTCTCCCCCCTGTCTCCACACTGTCTCCCCCTGTCTCCCCCCTGTCTCCCTCCTGTCTCTCTATCTATAATATGACTGTATGTAGCCTAGCCCCGTGTCTTCCCCTTTCTCCCCCTGTCTCTCTATCTACAATATGACTGTATATAGCCTAGCCCCCTGTCTCCCTCCTGTCTCTATATCTATAATATGTATGTATATAGCCTAGCCCCCTGTCTCCCTCCTGTCTCTATATCTATAATATGACTGTATATAGCCTAGCCCCCTTTCTCCCCTGTCTCCCCCTGTCTCACCTCTCTCCTCCCTGTCTGCCCATGTCTCCACACTGTCTCCTCCTGTCTCCCCCTGTCTCCCTATCTATAATATGACTGTATATAGCCTAGTCCCCTGTCTCTCTATCTATAATATGACTGTATATAGCCTAGCCCTCTGTCTCCCTCCTGTCTCTCTATCTATAATATGACTGTATATAGCATAGCCCCCTGTCTCCCCCTTGTCTGCCCATGTCTCCACCATGTCTCCCCTCTGTCTCCCCCTGTCTCCCCCTTGTCTGCCCATGTCTCCCCCTGTCTCACCTCTCTCCTCCCTGTCTGCCCATGTCTCCACACTGTCTTCTCCTGTCTCCCCCTGTCTCCCCCTTGTCTGTCCATGTCTCCACCCTGTCTCCCCGCTGTCTCCCCCTGTTTCCCCCCCTGTCTCCCCCTGTCTCCCCCATGTCTTCCCTGTCACCACCCTGTCTCTCCTCTCTCTCCCCCTGTCTCTTCCTGCCTCCCCTCTGTCTCCCCTCTGTCTCTCCCTTGTCTGCCCATGTCTCCACACTGTCTCCCACTGTCTCCCCCCTGTCTCCCCATGTCTCCCCCTTGTCTCCCCATGTCTCCACCCTGTCTTCCCCCTGTCTCTCTATCTATAATATGACTGTATATAGCCTAGCCCCCTGTCTCTCAATATATAATATGACTGTATATAGCCTAGCCCCCTGTCTCCCTCCTGTCTCTCTATCTATAATATGACTGTATATAGCCTAGCCCCCTGTCTCCCCCCTGTCTCTCTATCTATAATATGACTGTATATAGCCGTGCCCCATGTCTCTCTATCTATAATATGACTGTATATAGCCTAGCCCCCTGTCTCTCTATCTATAATATGACTGTGTATAGCCTAGCCCCCTGTCTCCCTCCTGTCTCTCTATCTATAATATGACTGTATATAGCCTAGCCCCCTGTCTCCCCCCTGTCTCTATATCTATAATACGGCTCTATATAGCCTAGCCCCCTGTCTCTCTATCTATAATATGACTGTATATAGCCTAGCCCCCTGTCTCTCTATCGATAATATGACTGTATATAGCCTAGCCCCTCTCTCCCTCCTGTCTCTCTATCTATAATATGACTGTATATAGCCTAGCCCCCTGTCTCCTCCTGTCTCCCTCTGTCTCTCTATCTATAGTATGACTGTATATAGCCTAGCCCCCTGTCTCCCCCTGTCTATATCTATAATATGACTGGATATAGCCTAGCCCCCTGTCTTCCCCCTGTTTCTCTATCTATAATATGACTGTATATAGCCTAGCCCCCTGTCTCCCCCCTGTCTATATCTATAATATGACTGTATATAGCCTAGCCCCCTGTCTCCTCCTGTCTCCCCCTGTCTCTCTGTCTATAATATGACTGTATATAGCCTAGCCCCCTGTCTCTGCCTGCCTCTATATCTATAATATGACTGTATATAGCCTAGGCCCCTGTCTCCCTCCTGTCTCTCTATCTATAATATGACTGTATATAGCCTAGTCCCCTGTCTCCCCCTGTCTCTCTCTATAATATGACTGTATTTAGCCTAGCCCCCTGTCTCCCTATCTATAATATGACTGTATATAGCCTAGCCCCCTGTCTCTCTATCTATAATATGACTGTATATAGCCTAGCCCCCTGTCTCTCCCTGCCTCTATATCTATAATATGACTGTATATAGCCTAGCCCCCTGTCTCCCTCCTGTCTCTCTATCTATAATATGACTATATATAGCCTAGTCCCCTGTCTCCCTCCTGTTTCTCTCTCTTTAATATGACTGTATGTAGCCTAGCCCCCTGTCTCCCCCTGTCTCTCTATCTGTAATATGACTGTATATAGCCTAGCCCCCTGTCTCCCCCTGTCTCTCTATCTGTACTATGACTGTATATAGCCTAGCCCCCTGTCTTCCCCCTGTTTCTCTATCTATAATATGACTGTATATAGCCTAGCCCCCTGTCTCCCCCCTGTCTATATCTATAATATGACTGTATATAGCCTAGCCCCCTGTCTCCTCCTGTCTCCCCCTGTCTCTCTGTCTATAATATGACTGTATATAGCCTAGCCCCCTGTCTCTGCCTGCCTCTATATCTATAATATGACTGTATATAGCCTAGGCCCCTGTCTCCCTCCTGTCTCTCTATCTATAATATGACTGTATATAGCCTAGTCCCCTGTCTCCCCCTGTCTCTCTCTATAATATGACTGTATTTAGCCTAGCCCCCTGTCTCCCTATCTATAATATGACTGTATATAGCCTAGCCCCCTGTCTCTCTATCTATAATATGACTGTATATAGCCTAGCCCCCTGTCTCTCCCTGCCTCTATATCTATAATATGATTGTATATAGCCTTGCCCCCTGTCTCCCTCCTGTCTCTCTATCTATAATATGACTATATATAGCCTAGTCCCCTGTCTCCCTCCTGTTTCTCTCTCTTTAATATGACTGTATGTAGCCTAGCCCCCTGTCTCCCCCTGTCTCTCTATCTGTAATATGACTGTATATAGCCTAGCCCCCTGTCTCCCCCTGTCTCTCTATCTGTAATATGACTGTATATAGCCTAGCCCCCTGTCTCCCCCTGTCTCTCTATCTGTAATATGACTGTATATAGCCTAGCCCCCTGTCTCCCCCCTTTCTCTCTATCTGTAATATGACTGTATATAGCCTAGCCCCCTGTCTCCCCCTGTCTCTCTATCTGTAATATGACTGTATATAGCCTAGCCCCCTGTCTCCCCCTGTCTCTCTATCTGTAATATGACTGTATATAGCCTAGCCCCCTGTCTCCCCTGTCTCTCTATCTGTACTATGACTGTATATAGCCTAGTCTCCTGTCTCCCTCCTATTTCTCTCTCTTTAATATGACGGTATATAGCCTAGCCCCCTTGTCTACTCTCTCTCTCCCCCCTTTCTCCACACTGTCTCCCCCTATCTCCCTCCTGTCTCTATATCTATAATATGACTGTATATATCCTAGCCCCCTGTCTCCCCCCTGTCTCCCCCCTGTCTCTATATCTATAATACGGCTCTATATAGCCTAGCCCCCTGTCTCTCTATCTATAAAATGACTGTATATAGCCTAGCCCCCTGTCTCCCTACTGTCTCTCTATCTATAATATGGCTGTATATAGCCTAGCCCCCTGTCTCTCTATCTATAATATGACTGTATAAAGCCTAGCCCCCTGTCTCCCCCTGTCTCTCTATCTATAATATGACTATATATAGCCTAGCCCCCTGTCTCCCTCCTGTCTCTCTATCTGTAATATGACTGTGTATAGCCTAGCCCCCTGTCTCCCCCCTGTCTATATCTGTAATATGACTGTGTATAGCCTAGCCCCCTGTCTCCTCCTGTCTCCCCCCTGTCTATATCTGTAATATGACTGTGTATAGCCTAGCCCCCTGTCTCCTCCTGTCTCCCTCTGTCTCTCTATCTATAGTATGACTGTATATAGCCTAGCCCCCTGTCTCCCGCTGTCTATATCTATAATATGACTGTATATAGCCTAGACCCCTATCTTCCCCCTGTTTCTCTATCTATAATATGACTGTATATAGCCTAGCCCCCTGTCTCCCCCCTGTCTATATCTATAATATGACTGTATATAGCCTAGCCCCCTGTCTCCTCCTGTCTCCCCCTGTCTCTCTGTCTATAATATGACTGTATATAGCCTAGCCCCCTGTCTCCCTCCTGTCTCTATATCTATAATATGACTGTATATAGCCTAGCCCCCTGTCTCCCCGTCTCCCCCTGTCTCTCTATCTATAATATGACTGTATATAGCCTAGCCCCCTGTCTCCCTCCTGTCTCTCTATCTATAATATGACTGTATATATCCGAGCTCCCTGTCTCTCTATCTATAATATGACTGTATATAGTCGAGCGCCCTGTTTCCCCCTGTCTCTCTATCTATAATATGACTGTATATAGCCTAGCCCCCTGTCTCCCTCCTGTCTCTCTATCTTTAATATGACTGTATATAGCCTAGCCCCCTGTCTCCCCCCTGTCTATATCTATAATATGACTGTATATATCCTTGCCCCTGTCTCCTCCTGTCTCCCCCTGTCTCTCTATCTATAATATGGCTGTATATAGCCTAGCCCCCTGTCTCCTCCTGTCTCCCCCTGTCTCTATATCTATAATATGACTGTATATAGCCTAGCCCCCTGTCTTCCCCTGGCTCCCTCCTGTCTCTCTATCTATAATATGACTGTATATAGCCTAGCCCCCTGTCTCCCTCCTGTCTCTCTATCTATAATATGACTGTATATAGCCTAGCCACCTGTCTCCCCCTGTCTCTCTATCTATAATATGACTGTATATAGCCTAGCCTCCTGTCACTCTATCTATTAATAGACTGTATTATAGCATATGCCCCTCTCTACCTCTCTCTCCACCCCTTTCTCCACACTGTCCCCCGTCTCCACTCCTGATCTCTATATCTATAATATGAATTAATAGCATTGCCCCCGTCTCCCCCTGTCTCTGTCTCTCTATCTATAATATGACTGTATATAGCCTAGTCCACTGTCTCCCCTGTCTCCCTCCTGTCTCTATATCTATAATATGACTGTATATAGCATTTCCCCCTGTCTCCCCCTGTCTCTGTCTCTCTATCTATAATATGACTGTATATAGCCTAGCCCCCTGTCTCCCCTGTCTCTCTATATATAATATGACTGTATATAGCCTAGCCCCCTGTCTTCGTCCTGTCTCTCTATCTATAGTATGACTGTATATAGTCTAGCCCTCTGTCTCCCCCCTGTCTCTCTATCTATAATATGACTGTATATAGTCTAGCCCCCTGTCTCCCCCCTGTCTCTCTATCTATAATATGACTGTATATAGCCTAGCCCCCTGTCTCTATATCTATAATATGACTGTATTTTGCCTAGCCCCTGTCTCCCCCTGACTCTCTATCTATAATATGACTGTATATAGCCTAGCCCCCTGTCTCCCTCCCTCCTGTCTCTATATCTATAATATGACTGTATATAGCCAAGCCCCCTGTCTCCCTCCTGTCACTCTATCTATAATATGACTGTATATAGCCTAGTCCCCTGTCTCCATCCTGTCTCTCTATCTATGATATGACTGTATATTGCTTAGCCCCCTGTCTCCCTCCTGTCTCTCTATCTATAATATGACTGTATATAGCCTAGCCCCCTGTCTCCCCCTGTCTCTCTATCTGTAATATGACTGTATATAGCCTAGTCCCCTGTCTCTCTATCTATAATATGACTGTATATAGCCTAGCCCCCTGTCTCCCTCCTCTCTCTATCTATAATATGACTGTATATAGCCTAGCCCCCTGTCTCCCCCCTCTCTCTCTATCTATAATATGACTGTATATAGCCTAGCCCCCTGTCTCCTCCTGTCTCCCCCTGTCTCTCTGTCTGTAATATGACTGTATATAGCCTAGCCCCCTGTCTCCCCCTGTCTCTATATCTATAACATGACTGTATATAGCCTAGCCCCCTGTCTCCCCCTGTCTCTCTATCTATAATATGACTGTATATAGCCTAGCCCCCTGTCTCCCTCCCTCCTGTCTCTCTATCTATAATATGACTGTATATAGCCTAGCCCCCTGTCTCCCCCCTGTCTCTCTATCTATAATATGACTGTATATAGCCTGTCCCCTGTCTCCCCCATCTCTCTATCTATAATATGACTGTATATAGCCTAAACCCCTGTCTCTCTATCTATAATATGACTGTATATAGCCTAGCCCCCTGTCTCCCTCCTGTCTCTATATCTATAATATGACTGTATATAGCCTAGCTTCCTGTCTCCCTCCTGTCTTTATATCTATAATATGACTATATAGCCTTGCCCCTGTCTCTTTCTCTCTATCTATAGTCTGACTGTATATATCCTAGCCCCCTGTCTCCCTCCTGTCTCTCTATCTATAATATGACTGTATATAGCCTAGCCCCCTGTCTCTCTATCTATAATATGACTGTATATAGCCTAGCCCCCTATCTCCCTCCTGTCTCCCCTCTGTCTCCCCCTGTCTCTCTCTCTATAATATGACTGTATATAGCCTAGCCCCCTGTCTCCCTCCTGTCTTTCTATCTATAATATGACTGTATATAGCCTAGCCCCCTGTCTCCCTCCTGTCTCTCTATCTATAATATGACTGTATATAGCCTAGCCCCCTGTCTCCCTCCTGTCTCTCTATCTATAGTATGACTGTATATTGCCTAGGCCCCTGTCTCCCCCCTGTCTCTATATCTATAATATGACTGTATATAGCCTAGCCCCGTCTCCCTCCTGTCTATCTATAATATGACTGTATATAGTCTAGCCCCCTGTCTCCTCCTGTCTCTCTATCTATAATATGACTGTATATAGCCTAGCCCCCTGTCTCCCTCCTGTCTCTCTATCTATAGAATGACTGTATATTTCCTAGCCCCCTGTCTCCCTCCTGTCTCTCTATCTATAGTATGACTGTATATTGCCTAGGCCCCTGTCTCCCCCCTGTCTCTATATCTATAATATGACTGTATATAGCCTAGCCCCCTCTCTCCCCCTGTCTCTATATCTATAATATGACTGTATATAGCCTAGGCCCCTGTCTCCCCCTGTCTCTATATCTATAATATGACTGTATATAGCCGAGCCCCTTGTCTCCCTCCTGTCTCTCTATCTATAATATGACTGTATATAGCCTAGCCCCCTGACTCCCCCCTGTCTCTCTATCTATAAAAGACTGTATATAGCCTAGCCCCCGGACCTCCCCCCTGTCTCTCTATCTATAATATGACTGTATATAGCCTAGCCCCCTGTCTCCCTCCTGTCTCTCTATCTATAATATGACTGTATATAGCCTAGCCCCCTGTCTCCCTCCTGTCTCTCTATCTATAATATGACTGTATATAGCCTAGCCCCCTGTCTCCCTCCTGTCTCTCTATCTATGATATGACTGTATATTGCTTAGCCCCCTGTCTCCCTCCTGTCTCTCTATCTATAATATGACTGTATATAGCCTAGCCCCCTGTCTCCCTCCTGTCTCTCTATCTATAATATGACTGTATATAGCCTAGCCCCCTGTCTCCCCTCATTCTCCCCCTGTCTCTATATCTATAATATGACTGTATATAGCCTAATCCCCTGTCTCCCTCCTGTCTCTCTATCTATAATATGACTGTATATAGCCTAACCCCCTGTCTCCCTCCTGTCTCTCTATCTATAATATGACTGTATATAGCCTAGCCCCCTGTCTCCCTCCTGTCTCTCTATCTATAGTATGACTGTATATTTCCTAGCCCCCTGTCTCCCTCCTGTCTCTCTATCTATAGTATGACTGTATATTGCCTAGGCCCCTGTCTCCCCCTGTCTCTATATCTATAATATGACTGTATATAGCCGAGCCCCTTGTCTCCCTCCTGTCTCTCTATCTATAATATGACTGTATATAGCCTAGCCCCCTGACTCCCCCCTGTCTCTCTATCTATAAAAGACTGTATATAGCCTAGCCCCCGGACTCCCCCCTTTCTCTCTATCTATAATATGACTGTATATAGCCTAGCCCCCTGTCTCCCTCCTGTCTCTCTATCTATAATATGACTGTATATAGCCTAGCCCCCTGTCTCCCTCCTGTCTCTCTATCTATAATATGACTGTATATAGCCTAGCCCCCTGTCTCCCTCCTGTCTCTCTATCTATGATATGACTGTATATTGCTTAGCCCCCTGTCTCCCTCCTGTCTCTCTATCTATAATATGACTGTATATAGCCTAGCCCCCTGTCTCCCTCCTGTCTCTCTATCTATAATATGACTGTATATAGCCTAGCCCCCTGTCTCCCCTCTGTCTCCCCCTGTCTCTCTATCTATAATATGACTGTATATAGCCTAACCCCCTGTCTCCCTCCTGTCTCTCTATCTATAATATGACTGTATATAGCCTAACCCCCTGTCTCCCTCCTGTCTCTCTATCTATAATATGTCTGTATATAGCCTAGCCCCCTGTCTCCCTCCTGTCTCTCTATCTATAATATGACTGTATATAGCCTAGCCCCCTGTCTCCCTCCTGTCTCTCTATCTATAATATGACTGTATATAGCCTAGCCCCCTGTCTCCCCTCTGTCTCCCCCTGTCTCTCTGTCTGTAATATGACTGTATATAGCCTAGCCCCCTGTCTCCCCCTGTCTCTATATCTATAACATGACTGTATATAGCCTAGCCCCCTGTCTCCCCCCTGTCTCTCTATCTATAATATGACTGTATATAGCCTAGCCCCCTGTCTCCCTCCCTCCTGTCTCTCTATCTATAATATGACTGTATATAGCCTAGCCCCCTGTCTCCCCCTGTCTCTCTATCTATAATATGACTGTATATAGCCTGTCCCCCTGTCTCCCCCATCTCTCTATCTATAATATGACTGTATATAGCCTAGCTCCCTGTCTCCCTCCTGTCTTTATATCTATAATATGACTGTATATAGCCTTGCCCCTGTCTCTTTCTCTCTATCTATAATATGACTGTATATATCCTAGCCCCCTGTCTCCCTCCTGTCTCTCTATCTATAATATGACTGTATATAGCCTAGCCCCCTGTCTCTCTATCTATAATATGACTGTATATAGCCTAGCCCCCTATCTCCCTCCTGTCTCCCCTCTGTCTCCCCCTGTCTCTCTATCTATAATATGACTGTATATAGCCTAGCCCCCTGTCTCCCTCCTGTCTTTCTATCTATAATATGCTGTATATAGCCTAGCCCCCTGTCTCCCTCCTGTCTCTGTATCTATAATATGACTGTATATATCCTAGCCCCCTGTCTCCCTCCTGTCTCTCTATCTCTAATATGACTGTATATAGCCTAGCCCCCTGTCTCTATATCTATAATATGACTGTATATAGCCTAGCCCCGTCTCCCTCCTGTCTATCTATAATATGACTGTATATAGTCTAGCCCCCTGTCTCCCCCTGTCTCTCTATCTATAATATGACTGTATATGGTCTAGCCCCCTGTCTCCCTCCTGTCTCTCTATCTATAGTATGACTGTATATTTCCTAGCCCCCTGTCTCCCTCCTGTCTCTCTATCTATAGTATGACTGTATATTGCCTAGGCCCCTGTCTCCCCCCTGTCTCTATATCTATAATATGACTGTATATAGCCTAGCCCCCTCTCCCCCTGTCTCTATATCTATAATATGACTGTATATAGCCTAGGCCCCTGTCTCCCCCTGTCTCTATATCTATAATATGACTGTATATAGCCGAGCCCCTTGTCTCCCCCTGTCTCTCTATCTATAATATGACTGTATATAGCCTAGCCCCCTGACTCCCCCCTGTCTCTCTATCTATAATATGACTGTAAATAGCCTAGCCCCCGGACTCCCCCTTGTCTCTCTATCTATAATATGACTGTATATAGCCTAGCCCCCTGTCTCCCTCCTGTCTCTCTATCTATAATATGACTGTATATAGCCTAGCCCCCTGTCTCTTTCCTGTCTCTCTATCTATAATATGACTGTATATAGCCTAGCCCCCTGTCTCCCTCCTGTCTCTCTGTCTATAATATGACTGTATATAGCCTAGCCCCCTGTTTCCCCCTGTCTCTCTATCTATAATATGACTGTATATAGCCTAGCCCCCTGTCTCCCTCCTGTCTCTCTATCTATAATATGACTTTGTATAGCCTAGCCCCCTGTCTACCCTCTCTCTCCCCCCTGTCTCCACACTGTCTCCCCCTGTCTCCCTCCTGTCTTTATATCTATAATATGACTGTATATAGCCTTGCCCCCTGTCTCTTTCTCTCTATCTATAATATGACTGTATATAGCCTAGCCCCCTGTCTCCCTCCTGTCTCTCTATCTATAATATGACTGTATATAGCCTAGCCCCCTGTCTCTCTATCTATAATATGACTGTATATAGCCTAGCCCCCTGTCTCCCTCCTGTCTCCCCTCTGTCTCCCCCTGTCTCTCTCTATAATATGACTGTTTATAGCCTAGCCCCCTGTCTCCCTCCTGTCTTTCTATCTATAATATGACTGTATATAGCCTAGCCCCCTGTCTCCCTCCTGTCTCTCTATCTATAATATGACTGTATATAGCTTAGCCCCCTGTCTATATCTATATTATGACTGTATATAGCCTAGGCCCCTGTCTCCCTCCTGTCTCTCTATCTATAATATGACTGTATATAGTCTAGCCCCCTGTCTCCCCCTGTCTCTCTATCTATAATATGACTGTATATAGCCTAGCCCCCTGTCTCCCTCC
Source organism: Salmo trutta (assembly GCF_901001165.1). Lineage (NCBI taxonomy): Eukaryota > Metazoa > Chordata > Actinopteri > Salmoniformes > Salmonidae > Salmo > Salmo trutta. The sequence goes on along the minus strand of NC_042989.1, from coordinate 9,700,893 downwards.
TGTCTCTCTATCTATAGTATGACTGTATATTGCCTAGCCCCCTGTCTCCCTCCTGTCTCTCTATATATAGTATGACTGTATATTGCCTAGGCCCCTGTCTCCCCCCTGTCTCTATATCTAAAATATGACTGTATATAGCCTAGCCCCCTGTCTCCCCCCTGTCTATATCTATATTATGACTGTATATAGCCTAGCCCCCTGTCTCCCTCTTGTCTCTCTATCTATAATATGACTGTATATAGTCTAGCCCCCTGTCTCCCCCTGTCTCTCTATCTATAATATGACTGTATATAGCCTAGCCCCCTGTCTCCCTCCTGTCTCGCTATCTATAATATGACTGTATATAGCCTAGCCCCTGTCTCCCACTGTCTCTCTATCTATAATATGACTGTATATATCCTAGCCCCTTGTCTCCCCCTGTCTCTCTATCTATAGTATGACTGTATATAGCCTAGGCCCCTGTCTCCCCCTGTTTCTATATCTATAATATGACTGTATATAGCCTAGCCCCCTGTCTCCTTCCTGTCTCTCTATCTATAATATGACTGTATATAGCCTAGCCCCGTCTCCCTCCTGTCTCTATATCTATAATATGACTATATATAGCCTAGCCCCTGTCTCCCACTGTCTCTCTATCTATAATATGACTGTATATATCCTAGCCCCTTGTCTCCCCCTGTCTCTCTATCTATAGTATGACTGTACATAGCCTAGCCCATTGTGTTTGTCTCTCTATCTATAATATGACTGTATATAGCCTAGCCCCCTGTCTCCCTCCTGTCTCTCTATCTATAATATGACTGTATATAGCCTAGCCCCCTGTCTCTCTATCTATAATATGACTGTTTATAGCCTAGCCCCCTGTCTCCCCCCTGTCTCTCTATCTATAATATGACTGTATATAGCCTAGCCCCCTGTCTCCCCTGTCTCTCTATCTATAATATGACTGTATATAGCCTAGCCCCCTGTCTCCCTCCTGTCTCTCTATCTATAATATGACTGTATATTGCCTAGCCCCCTGTCTCCCTCCTGTCTCTCTATCTATAGTATGACTGTATATAGCCTAGCCCATTGTGTTTGTCTCTCTATCTATAATATGACTGTATATAGCCTAGCCCCCTGTCTCCCCCCTGTCTCCCCCTGTCTCTCTATCTATAATATGACTGTATGTAGCCTAGCCCCCTGTCTCTCTATCTATAATATGACTGTATATAGCCTAGCCCCCTGTCTCCCCCCTGTCTCCCCCTGTCTCTCTATCTATAGTATGACTGTATATAGCCTAGCCCCCTGTCTCCATCCTGTTTCTATATCTATAATATGACTGTATATAGCCTAGCCCCCTGTCTCCCTCCTGTCTCTATATCTATAATATGACTGTATATAGCCTAGCCCCCTGTCTCCTTCCTGTCTCTCTATCTATAATATGACTGTATATAGCCTAGCCCCCTGTCTCCCCCCTGTCTCCCTCCTGTCTCTCTATCTATAATTTGACTGTATGTAGCCTAGCCCCCTGTCTCCCTCCTGTCTCTCTATATATAGTATGACTGTATATAGCCTAGCCCCTGTCTCCCCCCCGTCTCCCTCCTGTCTCTCTATCTATAATATGACTATATGTAGCCTAGCCCCCTGTCTCCCTCCTGTCTCCCTATCTATAATATGACTGTATATAGCCTAGCCCCCTGTCTCCCTCCTGTCTCTCTATCTATAGTATGACTGTATATAGCCTAGCCCCCTGTCTCCCTCCTGTCTCTATATCTATAATATGACTGTATATAGCCTAGCCCCCTGTCTCCCCCCTGTCTCCCTCCTGTCTCTCTATCTATAATATGACTGTATATAGCCTAGCCCCCTGTCTCCCCCCTGTCTCTCTATCTATAATATGACTGTATATAGCCTAGCCCCCTGTCTCCCTCCTGTCTCTCTATCTATAGTATGACTGTATATAGCCTAGCCCCCTGTCTCCCTCTTGTCTCTATATCTATAATATGACTGTATATAGCCTAGCCCCCTGTCTCCCCCCTGTCTCCCTCCTGTCTCTCTATCTATAATATGACTGTATATAGCCTAGCCCCCTGTCTCCCTCCTGTCTCTATATCTATAATATGACTCTATATAGCCTAGCCCCCTGTCTCCCTCCTGTCTCTATATCTATAATATGACTCTATATAGCCTAGCCCCCTGTCTCCCTCCTGTCTCTCTATCTATAATATGACTGTATATTGCCTAGCCCCCTGTCTCCCTCCTGTCTCTATATCTATAATATGACTGTATATAGCCTAGCCCCCTGTCTCCCTCCTGTCTCTCTATCTATAATATGTCTGTATATAGCCTAGCCCCCTGTCTCCCTCCTGTCTCTCTATCTATAATATGACTGTATATATCCTTGCCTCCTGTCTCCCTCCTGTCTCTCTATCTATAATATGACTGTATATAGCCTAGCCCCCTGTCTCCCTCCTGTCTCTCTATCTATAATATGACTGTATATAGTCTAGCCCCCTGTCTCCCTCCTGTCTCTCTATCTATAATATGACTGTATATAGCCTAGCCCCCTGTCTCCCTCCTGTCTCTCTATCTATAATATGACTGTATATAGCCTAGCCCCCTGTCTCCCTCCTGTCTCTCTATCTATAATATGACTGTATATAGCCTAGCCCCCTGTCTCCCTCCTGTCTCTATATCTATAATATGACTGTATATAGCCTAGCCCCCTGTCTCCCTCCTGTCTCTCTATCTATAATATGACTGTATATAGCCTAGCCCCCTGTCTCCCTCCTGTCTCTCTATCTATAATATGACTGTATATAGCCTAGCCCCCTGTCTCCCCTGTCTCTCTATCTATAATATGACTGTATATAGCCTAGCCCCCTGTCTCCCTCCTGTCTCTCTATCTATAATATGACTGTATATAGCCTAGCCCCCTGTCTCCCCCCTGTGTCCCTCCTGTCTCTCTATCTATAATATGACTGTATATAGCCTAGCCCGTGTATTTCCCTGTCTCCCTTGCTATTTCCCTTAACCCAGATATTACTGCCTGCTATGTCATCGTCACCCCAAGGTGACTGTTATCACTTAATTAAATCCAAGCACGCAGGGAGGTAGAAACAATTTTGTTGGCTAGTCACCTGGAGGAAGGAACTTTCCACCGCGTACGATGGCAGTTTGTGGAAGACAACCAGCAGTAGTTCCCTACTCTGCTCACAGGATGCATCCCAAATGGCACCCTAATATTCCTATATAGTGCACTACTTTTGACCAGGGCCAAATTCGTTCAGTTGCGGAACCCTGCTGTAGGAGAACCCTTTGAAGAGCCCTTTTTGGTTCCAGGTAGAAATAACCCTTTTGGTTCCATGTAGAAAGAACCCTTTTGTGTTCTATGTAGAACCCTTTCCAAATGGGTTCTCCTATAGCAGGGGTTCCCAAACATTCCAAAACAAAACAGTATTTCTGATTATTGTCTTCTCAACTCACCATCACATACTTTTAATGTGGGGGCAGTCAAATGCAAATGAGTCTGACATAATGTATCTTATCTCACCACCACTAATGAGATGGGTGTGCTTGATGCATGTCGCGTCGAAGCTTCTCAAAGTCAGGGGGCGTGGTCGACAGTGTCCACCTCATCTCTGCATGAGTGCTATGGTGTTTTCAAGACAACTGGGAAGTCAGAAAAATATAAGGTCAAATCATGACGTCAGTGATTTTCAGGTCGGAAAGTCAGAGCTCTAGGAAGAGGCCCGAGTTCCCGAGTTGGAATTCTGAGTTTGATGACCGCTCAAAACTATTTTTCCCAGACTGAGTTTGTTTTTTCCAGAATCCCCAGTTGTCTTGAACGCACTGAAGTCGGAAGTTGGAGATTTCCGAGTTCCCAGTTGTTTTGAACGCGGCATTAATGCTCTGAGGGGGACGGCAGGGTATTCCCTTTGAGTCAGGAACCAAAACTCCTCCGTTGTGACCCGTGAATGCATTTGGTCACATGACAGCTCGATCAGCTGTTCTATTTCACTTACCGGCATGTCAACTGAGCCAGGATAACAGTCAAACGGATTGGGAAGTAGGTCCCAAAGTGCTCTTCCAAGCGTTAGAGGTGAGCAGTCATCACTCGTGTGGGACACTTACTGATGCTGTTTTCTGTTAGAAACATGCACAGCTGAGGGAAGGGGGCATGGTTCGCTTTGGAAAGACTCTCTCTCTCCAATAATAATAATTTCCTCTGAATCCACTGATTCTGTCACTTATCGGTAGAATGTTTTTGTTTTTCCCCTCGCGTGCAGTTTGTTCAGTTTCTCAAATGTGTCTGTTAAATCAAATCAAATGTATTTATATAGCCCTTCTTACATCAGCTGATATCTCAAAGTGCTGTACAGAAACTCAGCCTAAAACCCCAAACATCAAGCAATGCAGGTGTAGAAGCACGGTGGCTAGGAAAAACTCCCTAGAAAGGCCAAACCTAGGAAGAAACCTAGAGAGGAACCAGGCTATGAGGGGTGGCCAGTCCTCTTCTGGCTGTGCCGGGTGGAGATTATAACAGAACATGGCCAAGATGTTCAAATGTTCATAAATGACCAGCATGGTCAAATAATAATAATCATACACACTTCCTCTCTCAATATGAAAAATCTTTCCAACACTCCCCCTCGATAACCAACAAGCCTCGGTGTTAAATAGGACATTGTCGTGCTCTGATCCCATATCTCCACCTGGTTTTGCGAACAGGTGTGAGCACAGTGGATGTGGTTTGATGCAGTTTACAATCGAAGTTACCTGTGAGTTCTGTGCTCAGCTCTTTTGCTGCCAGTTGCTCTCAGTGTATCATACAATGCGTCCATATGGCAGAGGGAGACACATTCATAACTAGAGTGCAGAGGCCTGCCCGCCGTCCTGCCATTAATGGAGCCCCATCTGTGCAAAAGCCAACCATTCGATCACACTGAATCTTTTTTCGTCAATATAGCCACGCAGCACACTGAACATCTCCTGTGCCGTTTCATGCTCGGGAATCGTGAGACAGAAGAATATGTCCTAGGGAATAGCACCCCCCCGACATGTATAGCGAACAGAAGAAAATGCATGGGCATCTCGTCCCTCACAGCTAACGTCCATTTGAAGTGCATAAGCTGGGTTGTTTTTGAGTCATTCAGTTAGCTTCCTCTTGATTGCTAGCAATAGCATCAATTATTTGTTTACCAGTTATCTGACATAAGTATTGATTTTGAGTTTCTCTGCCTCCCCACACATTGTTTTCACCATGTCAATTGCGGCCGGTAATATCAAAGTCTCTGCTATAGTGTGTGGTTTCATAGCGTGGCGGACCTAGCCATTCACCATGGGAATGATTCAAGTGCAACGGTCAAGTGTGGCCTTTTCCCATGATCTAAGGGCTCTCTCTGGTTGAATTTATCTTTCAGAATTGAATAAAACATATATATTTTTTTAAGTTAACCACATTGCAATGATTTTGAGATACAAAGACTACTATAATATATATATCTTTTTTGTATAACCCCTAGTTTGAGAACCGCTGTCCTATAGGGATATCTGAAGGAGCCTTTTGGAACCCTTTTCTCTAAGAGTGTATGTTCTGTATCAGCAGGCCTGTTCTCTTTGAACACCAGGCAGTGTCGAAGAACAATTCTGATTCCAACGTGACGTTGGTTATAGTTAGATTGGATGACTATAGCACATCAGAATGGGCTTTAGATTTTCTTCATATTTAGTGCCAGCAGCCTTATTTAGTGCATTTTCCATGTACAGTGAGTAGATAAAGTGATATCTACTGTGCTATAATGTGATCCCCCCCCCCCCCAACCCAAACAATTGATAATAGTGATCAAATCAAATTGTATTGGTCATGTACACATATTTAGCATATGTTATTGCGGATGTAGCGAAATGCTTGTATCTCTCCACATCAATCCAATATGTCCTTCTCGTCCCTCCTACGTTTTCTGCTACACAGTGGAATTGCGGTGGTTAGTATCTGTCCAGTGTGAATGGCTTCTTAGGCTACTGAAAATGATTTGCACTGAATACGAGAGAACAAGTATGATACCGTAGCTTCATACACAGAGAGTGGCTGGCTGGAGGGAGAGGAGAGGAGGGACTGGGGAGCAATCTGTGACGGGTCATTTTGGCTCTAAATAGGACCAATAAATATGTCATGCTCAGCATAAGCAGAGATTCCTTTCCCCCATGGTAAGCACAAAATCAAATGGGCACAATAAGTATGGTGTGATTTGAAGGGGGTCTCAGTGTGGGGTAGTATGAGTGATTTGAAGGGGGTCTCAGTGTGGAGTAGGATGAGTGATTTGAAGGGGGTCTCAGTGTGGGGTAGGATGAGTGATTTGAAGGGAGTCTCAGTGTGGGGTAGTATGAGTGATTTGAAGGGGGTCTCAGTGTGTGGTAGGATGAGTGATTTGAAGGGGGTCTCAGTGTGGGGTAGGATGAGTGATTTGAAGGGGCTCTCAGTGTGGGGTAGGATAAGTGATTTGAAGGGGGTCTCAGTGTGGAGTAGGATGAGTGATTTGAAGGGGGTCTCAGTGTGGGGTAGGATGAGTGATTTGAAGGGGGTCTCAGTGTGGGGTAGGATAAGTGATTTGATGGGGGCCTCAGTGTGGGGTAGGATGAGTGATTTGATGGGGGCCTCAGTGTGGGGTAGGATGAGTGATTTGAAGGGGGTCTCAGTGTGGGGTAGGATGAGTGATTTGAAGGGGGTCTCAGTGTGGGGATCTATTTTAAACCATTTTCCTCTACTAACCTCTCTCGATCTTTCTCTTTCTTTTCTTCTCTTTCTATCTCTCTGTCTCTCTCACACCGTCGCTCTCACATCCTCTCTTTCTCTTCCTGTGCCTATCTCTTTTCATCCAAATGTAGTTTTTCTTAAAACCAACCAGAGCACTGTAGATTGAAGTCATTTACCGAGAACATGATCTGGGCCTAATAGTCCTGGCCATTGCTGTGATTTGTGTATACAGTGAGGGGTGTCTGTAAATCTGTCAGACTGGGGGATGCACGGCACTGAGAGGTGCTTCAATATCACACGCTCACTCAAACGCTGCACAGACACTCTCACAGCGGGAGCCTCTCTCAGCCTACAGTCTGGAGTCCGGATTGGATCCTCCTCCTGTGTGTGCGTGCGTGTCTGTGTGCGTATTAGCACTGCTGTGTCCAGCCCTGCTGGAGGTGTTAATTGCGGTGATTGTTCTTAGTGGCTGTGTCTGGGCCAACGGAGGACAGCGGTGGGGGAGGGGGGCTGGTGTGAGCATGTGGCCGCCACATCTCTCTCCATTTTGTCTGACCTAATAGTTAATGATATGTTAATAGTCAATGAGCCCCATCTCGGCTGGCCTCCACTGGGTTGGCTAATATCTGAGAGAGAGTGTGCTCTCTCAGGGCAGGCCAGGCCAGGCCAGGATTGATGTCTGCTAAACTGTGTCCTTCACAGGAAGTTTGTTTGTCCTCTGGAAGGAACAAGCGTCGGTTACATGAAGGGTTTGCTTAAAGGACTCCGTCATGGTTGTCTGGTTAATATGTACAAGGTAAAGGAACTGTTTATTGATATTTCCAGGATCATCTCCATAAAGATATGACCTCAAATGCATTGCCAATACAAAATAAAATGGCTTGATAGTTAACACCCATACAGTATCTGGGTAGAGGTCTACAGTAATGTTAGTTGTAATACCTGGTTGGGTCTGATGCCTTCTCTAACCTATGTGGATCACTAGTTGGGCTGTGTGGTGCCAGGGGTTAAAGTTTAGAGGTCAGGGCTGGGACTGAGGTAAACAGGTGCCAGCCCGAGCCAAAGCCTTGTTACCTGCCAACAAGATCAACCTAACACACTATTGGTTCTTCTCTTACTCTCCACTCCCACTGAACTGGGCACAAAAACAAAATGTGCCTCACTCAGTCAAAGCAGTCTGGAATGTTTTTAAATAAATGACTTAAGAACCCCATCTTAATGTAACACATTTCTCCCCTAGAAGTTTGTCTCTGCTGTGATTTATAGCGCACTTTACACAGTGGTTAGCCTGTAAACAGTGGCCGTTTATCACCGTGGCGATGGAAGCTAGCTACAGAGCAGCTCCGGTGTGTGTGGCTGCTCTGCAGCTACCCCCTCTAGAGAGTTGCCATTCCTGGGCCGCAGATGCTAGGCATTTTAAAGAGGAGCAGGCCGGACAGGGAGAAATGATTGGAGGCTGGGTAGGGGAGGGGGGTTGCTGGGGCCCAGTGTGACAGGCAGGTGAGGTCTGTGGGGACGGATGATAGCGTTACACCGTCAGAGACCCCATCCTCTGGTCACGGGGTGGCAGAGTGTGTCACTGCTGCCGGGGCTCTGAGGTGCTCTCCCTGAGGGGAACAGAAATGAACTGACAGATGGAAGGAAGAAAAGAGAACCAATGGTTGGTGCTACTGGAATAAAGGACCCCCAGCTCAACTCTCCACAAGCTCTCCTGAAAAATGATAAACACTGACCGGTGGAAGCTATTTGAAGATGACAGGTGTTGGTTCCTTTGGAAGCAGGATACCATACCAGAGAGAGGAGATGCACTGTAAATAGAAACTTAAGTCAAAACGACGGTTTATAGAAATTATATACTTGGAATGTTATTGTCTATGTTGAACGTTAAAGCACAGTTAATGATGCACGATCTTTGTAATCTCTGTGATCTGTGAAAATTATGAGAAATACATTAACTATAATTATTATTCAGCTTGAGAGCCACACAAATGATATGATGTAATCTTTTCCAGACATCACCCAAGATGTGTTGCACATGCCTCTCTCGAGCAGAGAGCTAATGAAAAACCAAACTATGAGTCTTCTTTGTCTGCTATGGATGTTAGGCGCTAAATCGGTGCTAGCATTAGCTGTGTAATGTAAAGAAGAGCAATGTAAAGCTCCTCTTTCTCCTGGCAGATGTGTTTGTGTTTGGAGAAGCTGGCTGGGAGCTTGCTGGCTGGCTGTCGGGCTTCAGCAGGGCCTCAGTGGGAGTTGCTGTTGTCAGCTGCATATCAGCTGGCTGTAAATAGCCCCAGGCTGCCCTGTTTTATCGGCAGGTAGGGAGACTCTCTCGCTCCATCTCTCTCCCCCTCTCTCTCTCTTTCTCTCTCTCTCTCCTCACACCAGCTGCTGTTAGCTGCTCCTTTAAAGTTGCTTGGGGAAAATAAATGGAAACGCGCCCGCAAATATGAAATACCACCGCCGTATGAGCCGCAACACCGCCCGCGACACGACAGAGTAATCCTCATTTTCATAGAAAGGTGATCAGATCAGCGACAGGGACATTTTGCAACGTAAATGCCTTGTTGTTTTCAGGTCCTGTAGTCTCAGAGCTAGCCCGGAGATGGAGGGGGAGGGAGAAGCCTGTTTTCCTCCCATCTATTACATTTGGATTTGTGCGTTTCTTTGTGCCGTGTGCCTGTGGTTAGCTGCCCCTACAGATTATCCCAGCCAGTGGGGGAGCAGAAGTAATTCCCTTTAGTGACATAGGTGTCTTAATTGGGCCTGTTGGAGGCTGGGCTCAGAACAGAACGCTGCTTCCAGTCATGATCTAAGAGCAGGGCCGTCATTAGATATGGGTCTGGACTGGAATGGACCCGCATACTGGTAGACTATATCCAGGAAGTAAAAACACACACGTTACATGGACTTTGATTGGATGAAGACCGTCCAGGAAGAAAATACACACACATATTACATGGGCTTGGACTGGAATGGATCGGCGTTCTGCATAGACTTTACCAGCATCCTGGCCTAGAACTAACCAGCATATTATATTCGATTTCACAGGGGGACAAACACACATTATATTGATATGGGCTGGAATGGAAAGGACTACTAGTTGTGTACTAGTGTAGACTTTACCAGCATCCTGGAGTAGAGCTAACTAGCATCATGTTAGGAAATGGTAGTTAAGGTGTTGTTAAGTTGCATTAGATGGTAAGCACACTACAACACAGCCGCACCCAATACCCCCCAAATGCTCTAGACTTCCCTGGACAAAAACACACATTATTAAAACTTTGATAACGTTTGCAAACGGATTGAAGGTCCATAGATGCAGTGATAATATGCTGTGCTGTGCTGTATGCTTTACTCTCTTTGTCTGTTCCAACTTGGGTTTGTTTGCACTTGTGCTTCTGCATTCACACTGTTAATTGTGGTTGTAATTGTTTCTGTCATCATGAGAGATACTACCTTCCACATGAGGAGGTGTCATTTTGGTTTTGCAGGCAAACAGACAACAAACAGCGGGTTTCCTCTCCATGGTCCGTAGCTTTACCTCTGTCCCAGTATACAGCTCATCTAACTCCCTCTGCCTCTCTCCCTCTCCCTCTCTCTCTCTCTCTCTCTCTCTCTCTCTCTCCTCCCTCTCTCCCTCTCTCTCTCTCTCTCTCTCTCTCTCTCTCTCGCTCTCTCGCTCTCCCTCCCTCCCTCCCTCTCTCTCTCTCTCTCTCCCTCTCCCTCTCTCCCTCTCTCTCTCTCTCTCTCTCTTTCTTTCTCTCTCTCTCTCTCTCTCTCTCTCTCTGGTCTCTCTCCCTCACTCTCTCTTGCTCTCTCCCTCTCCCTCCCTCCCTCCCTCCCTCCCCTCCCTCCCTCCCTCTCTCTCTCGCTCTCTCTCTCTCTCTCTCTCTCTCTCTCTCTCTCTCTCTCTCTCTCTCTCTCACAGTCCCTGGATGGATTTGTATTTGCACTAAACAAGGAGGGAAGGTTTTTGTACATCTCTGAGACGGTGTCCATATACCTGGGACTTTCACAGGTGAGTGCAACAACAGTCAATTCCTTATCGCTACAACCATTTTTTTCTCCTTTTCTTTTGTTTATCAGCGCTGGCTTGAAGACAATTCAGACAAATTAGAGCTCATTTAAAATCTCATCAGCTTGTTGGCCCTGTAGTTAATTTGCAGCCATCCAATTTGATCAGAGGGTATTTTTCATCTCAGTAGTATGCTAACAGGTCCCAGTCTGCTATTACATGTCAATAAACAGACAGAGACGTCTTGGAGGTCAAACGATAGGGGGAGTGACCTTGAGGATTCTAATGGTTTCATACACCATAGCTTTGTCTCCAGGGCTAACAGACAGACAGACTTGAGTGCACACACACACACACACACACACACACACACACACACACACACACACACACACACACACACACACACACACAAACACACACAGGGCTATCGCAGACTGACTAGAGAGTACACAGAGCCCTTTCCTGGCTACCCAGACGTCTTACTCCGGCCAAAATGCTATGCCACGCCCATGGACGTTCGTTTCTTCTCCACAATGTGTCTGGATCTGAGTATCTCGCTGACTTTTTACCGAATGTGAAGGGGCCATTCAGGGCCATCTGATTGGTCCAGAAACCGATGGGCTGGGCCAGAGCCAGAACACATGTGGGTAAGATGTCATTTTGAAACTGCGTCATTGGCTTTGATACTCTGATTGGTTAGAGATGTTTTGTACAACACCCCTCGTGCAGCGGCAGAATTTAGTGTGAGTCGTCAGGTTATCAGAGGCCATCTACCAACTCAGAAACCCAGAACCCAAATTATATTTCTAGGTATAGACTTGACCTTTGTATAACCAATAGACTTAACAGAATTGACATCATTAAAATATTGCATAAGAAAACACTCACTTAGATACATAATGCATGGCTTAAATAGAATACAGGACACTTAGATGTAAAGGACAAATAGATGTAACCAAATGATGTACATACCCTGGATGCAGATACCGGCGAGCCTGCTTTCTACATCGGATAAAAGTAGAGACTCAGAGCTAGAAAATGATATATCATACAGTACAGTTGAGGAACAATGGGAAAGTAATTCTGCTTTGAAGGTTGATAAACTTGTAACTTCACTTTTGAGAAAATGGCCCTTGAATGTTTTGGTACACCTAGTGGAGAGCTCTTCTTTGTCTACACCCATTCAGCATCGTTCACACCCTCTAAAGCCTCAGCCCCGCCCAACTATTTAAGGATTCACATGTGATGCCATGTACTCAACAACCAAAGATTTCAAGACTAAAGGCTGGTTTATACTACGGGCGTGTCATACATTTTATCTGGAGTGCCAGAGTGCATGGATTGTTCAGAGTGTTGTCAGATTGTCCGTTTCACTCTCGGAGCGTTCAGAGCTCACATTAGATGCTCTGGCCGAGGAGTAGGGTTGATCCGAGCATTCTGACCTCACAGCGGCAGTCAAGCACCCAAGGTAACTGGCTAACGTTGGCCAGCTTGCTAGCTACTTCCAGACACAAATGAGAGAACTGCTCACTCTGACCATTTTACTCGCCCTTGCAGAGCTGGTTAGGCTGTTATGGTTATGTTATCCAGAGCGTTGGTGACTACAACTGTGCTGCTGGCAAATTTAAAAATAGATATTTTTCATTTAACCTATATTTAACTAGGCAAGTCAGTTAAGAACAAATTCTTATTTACAATGACGACCTACCCTGGCCGGACGACGCTGGGCCAACGCTGGGCCAATTATGCGCCACTCGGGAGCCGAAAACATTTAATTACACTTTTTTGCCAGCGTTTACTGACACCGGCCATATTAGACGGGTGTTGAACGAGAGTGGTCTGAAATCGGAGTAGATAGCCAGAGCGAATTTACCAGCTACATCTATCGACAGTTGTTGCAGTGACATCATGCACATTCTATTGACAAGATGGAAAATTGGGGATAAAAATAAATAACTTGCATAGTATTGGAGTCTTTTGTTTAGACATGTAGCTAGCTAGCTAAACAATAATCACAATTCACAACGTTACTACCCTGAATAAATCTGCAGGTATCTAACCAACCAGGTTCAACATTAGGCTATAACTAGCAATGCAAATGACTCTGAGATACGAATAATATAACTACACAGATCATACACATAACGTTAGCTAGTGAGCCAGCCAGCTAACAATACACTTTAACTTGAAATGGAAACGACTTTCTGACAAAATTAGAAACGTGTCATTTCTGAAAATGTAGCTAGCTAGACTATCTTACCCGTATACATGGACGGACGCTTCTCCCTGTCTGTCACGGTTGCCATGGTTGCCCTCAGTTTGAAGATGTAATCCCGAGACAAGGGTTTTATACAACAGCCTTCTGTGTGTTCTCTTTTCCACTCCGTTTGCGTATTTGCAATCAAAGACCAGAATTTTCTCCATCTCCTTAGTTATCCTACTCTTATTCCACTGATTTCAAAACTCAATCCCCCAGAAAGTGGAGAGCAACACTTATGTAGTTGTAATATGTGATATCTTAAAAATAAGCTGCGTTAGAAAGGATTACCTACACATACTGACCAACTCATGATATAGACAGAAGCATTCTACATGGCAGACCAATACAAACTCGTCTATCTGTGTGGCTATGTGTTTTAGCTGTGTGGCTATGTGTTTTAGCTGTGTGACTGTGTGTTTTAGCTGTGTGAGTTATGTTTTAGCTGTGTGACTGTGTGTTTTAGCTGTGTGACTGTTTTTAGCTGCGTGGCTATGTGTTTTAGCTGTGTGAATGTGTGTTTTAGCTGTGTGACTGTGTAATTTAGCTGTGTGGCTATGTGTTTTAGCTGTGTGAATGTGTGTTTTAGCTGTGTGACTGTGTATTTTAGCTGTGTGACTGTGTGTTTTAGCTGTGTGACTGTTTTAGCTGTGTGGCTATGTGTTTTAGCTGTGTGGCTATGTGTTTTAGCTGTGTGACTGTGTGTTTTCGCTGTGTGACTGTGTTTTAGCTGTGTGACCGTTTTAGCTGTGCGGCTGTGTGTTTTAGCTGTGTGGCTGTGTGTTTTAACTGTGTGGCTGTGTGTTTTAGCTGTGCGGCTGTGTGTTTTAGCTGTGTGACTGTGTGTTTTAGCTGTGCGACTGTGTGTTTTAGCTGTGTTGCTGTGTGTTTTAGCTGTGTGACTGTTTAGCTGTGTGGCTGTGTGTTTTGACTGTGTGTTTTAGCTGTGCGACTGTGTGTTTTAGCTGTGTGACTGTTTAGCTGTGTGGCTGTGTGTTTTGACTGTGTGTTTTAGCTGTGTTGCTGTGTGTTTTAGCTGTGTGACTGTTTAGCTGTGTGTCTGTGTGTTTTAGCGTGTATTACAGGACTCATAATGAAGTATTCTCTAATAACATTATGATGTAGAGATCTTTGTATCTTTGAGGGAACGCGTAGACATTGTTTAGCTAAATTAAGACGACAATATAAAGGACAAAAAAAGGCAATCAGTTTAACAAATTAAAAATAGTGAATTGTATAGGCTGCAGCCACATCTATCTACAGATTAATTCAAGTAAAGATTGATTAATGATTTCTATCAAATAATTGATTAATTGTCAAATAGGTCCCCTAAGCTTTGGGCTGCGTGATGTAGTTATCTTGTTCATAGTTTTATCAGCGGTTAGAATGAGTGAGTGATTAAGTGCTGTTTTTTTTTGTACTTGTATGAGTTCGTTGTATAATCTAGCATGTGTACACAGAGAATTCTAACCCCCTGTGATCTTAATTGCTGTTTTACTTTTTAGCCACTTAATCTGTCTGCCAAGCCATTTCTTTTTAACATAGTTGCTAATTATTTTCTACATTAATTCGATCTAGGAGGTTTTTTAAGCCTTTTTCAAATTGACAAGGTTATGAATTTTATGGTGCCAGGCAGACAATCTAAAGCAGATTTATGTATGGGGATTTTCATCCTCTTATTCAATGTCTAAAAATGTTCTGCATATCAAACATTATGTTAATGAAGCCATTATTTAGGACTTGCTGTGTAATTAAAGTCCATTCCCTCTATCAAAGTTTTAAATGTTTTATTCTTTATAGTAAAAGTTAATGTATTCAACTTCTATGTTGAATATTATGGCTTCGAGAGGGGGGGGGGGGGGGAGAGAGAGAGAAAGGGTTGGCCTAATGGCCTTTTACCTGTTTGGTTCAACATCATATAGTACTGGGAAATTAGTAAGTTATTACAGTAACAGTTTTAATAGCCTTGTAGACAAAGCCGATCAATGTATATAAATCTAGTAGTGAATAAGGGCCGAACCCTAACTTTAGGTCTGTGCACATAACTCATGTTTTTTATGTTGAGCTAACCGATAACTGATGATGGTAAAGTACAGAAAGTTGATATAATGCCTTAGTGTCTCTTCAATGTCTGTGAGTGTGAACCCATGTATTTGGATTGTTCAGATTGTATCGGACAATTCTGTGCTAGTGTGAAATGGCTGTTATTATGGCACCGGTTGTGCAGCCAGTCAGTTCAGTGAAACAGATGGTCAGAATTACCATTTTTGTTTTGCAAATGGCGCATAAGCCTGTGTTCCCCCCCAAGTTAATCGCAGGTGTCTAAGTGTATGTCTTAGTTCTCTGGAATAATGTTCCGTCTTCATTTGACCAATCAGTGACTGTAGCTCCCCTTTGAGGAAGCAGCCATACCAGAATGGTCTCTTTTTGAGTCATTACTAAACTCAAAGATAAAAACATTTTATTTCTTGACATTCTTTCGTAATAGAATGGAAAGTTTGGATACCGAATGTACAGTGTTTTAATAATAGATAGGCTATGTGAAGGAATTTGTTGGACAAGGGATAATGGTTGTTATAAGCCAAATTTGGTGTAATTGTATTCGTATATGCCTGCTAAAACGCCTCCACTGCCTCAGCAATTTAGCACAGCTAATGCCTGTATTTAACAGTTCTGTAGCAGTACCATTGGAATTGTTTCAGCTTGCCATGGAATTGCAAGACAGACATGCCTTGCAGTAGACAGACATGCCTTGCAGGAGACAGACATGCCTTGCAGTAGACAGACATGCCTTGCAGTAGACAGACATGCCTTGCGATAGACAGACATGCCTTGTGGTAGACAGACATGCCTTGCGGTAGACAGACATACCTTGCAGTAGACAGACATACCTTGCAGTAGACAGACATGCCTTGCAATAGACAGACACTGCAGCATGGATCTTGAAGAAGTAGACCCTCTGGGCTCGGCTAGCTGACTCAAATTTAGTTTGTGTAGCATTTTAGCTAGAAAAGATTCTGTCTTTTAAAGACCCTGAAAACGTCCCAAATGGCATCCTACTCCAGTATGTAGTGCACTACTTTTGATCAGGGCCCACAGGGGCCCATAGAACTCTGATCAAAAGTAGTGCGTTATATAGGAAATAGGGTGTCATTTGGGACGCAGGCCCTGCTGATCCTAATACTGTCATGGAACCCCCTCAAAATCCTCCTGTTGGCGCGATGTAGGCACGCCGTGGCGGTGCAGAGGTGTGACCATGCAGCTGTCTGTTTGGTAATTGAGATGTGTATGTTTGTTTTGTATAACAGATGGCACTGTGTGTGCTTAGGCTGATAGCTAGGAAAATAATAATTGCATTATTCCGGCCAACAGAATATTAGCTTTTGGAATCCGTCCCATTCCAAGCCGGCGCCAGTGCAGCATATGCACTTGCATGGACTGAATATCCAAGGAAATTGATACATCTGGAATACAGCGACCATATGACTTTTCATCTGTCTCAAAGGAGTTGCTAGCTTTTTATTTTAACCCGTTCCAAGTACAGAAACATGTTAAAACACTCTGAATTATTAGAGGAACGGCACATTGAGAACCTGACATAGCAGGACCATATGGTTGAAGCTCGCTCTCTTTCCATTGTTTATGTGCACAACAATGTGATTGAGTTGGCATATTTCCAATGCCTTTCCCTCTCTCTGTGTTGGAGGGAGGTATAAGTCTCTCTCCCTCCTTCACGAAACAAGGCCTCCCTTTTATTGTGGAGCGACACCGGTTAGACCTCAGTGCCCTTCTCCCATTCACGTTTCGCTGCAAAAGGCTTTTCCAATTGTGGAGCTGGAATTGAATGTAGACATCTGCTTGGCTTTAAGTGACAGGGCTATGCATGTGTGGCTGTGTGCACACAGAGAGAGACAGAGAGACACCAGGAGCCTGATCCCTCCACCCTCTCCCTCCTTTCCCTCTAGCCCAGACTCCCTCCCTAAGCAGTGGGGCCGGATGAGGCTGTGCGGCCCCCGGCTTCCAGCCCCCTGACTCCCAGAGGATCTGAGGCCAAGTGGGATGGAGGGGGAATATTGAATCTATTAGCATAAACATCTGCCTGAATGTCTGATCACATCTTTGTGAACCGATCAGTCCTCGCCCTCTTTTATCCCTCTTTCCCTCACACACACACACACACACACACGCACGCACGCACACACACACACACACACACACACTCCCAGTTCACACACACCCTTCTCATATTCCCAGTCCCTTCTCTCAGTGTTCCACAGAATACGGGAGACTTTTGACTCTGTCGCCCAGACCAAATGAGATCATTAAATTAGTCGGTTTATTTGTCATTGTTTGCGTCGTGTGGATCAATCAATGAAAGAAAGGAATGGTTGATTTTCAAAAACTTGAATATTGTCAGTGAGGTTTTCTATTTATATCGAATTTACTGAACTGTATATTTTCTCGATGAAAATATTCCTGCAAATTTTGTCATTTGTTATATTTCCCAAAATAGTATTTTCATTTAGCTATGAATCTGCACTGTGAGGAGTTTTTGCAAGTGAAATGAATCTGCTACTGTAACTTCCCATAACCCACAGCCAACACTAAATTGACCTCTGTAGTGAATCCAAAACAAATGGACACACCATTATCCATCAAACGCTGAGGGAAAGATAACGTCAAGCCTCACTAAGCATATGAGAGGGAGATTTTTTGCCTCTCTCTATTTTTAAATAGCCTATCAGGGCATGAATCCAAAATGTTACTAAATGGGTAATAAGCATTATTTTATTTATGATGTTGTGTGGGTGACAGAGCAGAGGGCGGCCATTTGCATGAAGACTGCTAGTGGTGGTAAAGGAGACAGGGCCAGCGGAAGGTCACGTTTAATTGAGCCACCTCAGTGGACCTGCTGGCCCTGTAGACTCCTGAGCCCTGAATGAAAACAAGGACAAGCTTGTCATTCCAGACAGTCCCAGTGCCTGTGCTTTATCTGCTCTACTACAGAATATCATCATCAGCCAGCCGACTCACTGTCGAGCAAATGAAACTACCATCTCCACCGTCAAATATTACAGCTCTGTATCAGTTTGGGATTAATTTAACTGGCGAAATGTGAGATTAGGATATTTTGAGATTTGGTTATATTGATAGGGGCAATTATGTTTTGTAAGTGTTGTAAATCAAGCACTATAATAGTAGTATAACGCTGCCCATAAATATAAGGGAACTTGCAGCATTTAAGGAAACCGCTAAAATCCTTTCTAAAATATAATATAAAGAAGGAAAAAAGGAATGAATAAATAAATGGATAAGGAAGCCAAAATTTGGTCTCTGTAATAAATACTACTAATGTATTCCAATCCAACAAACAGATAAGTGGATTTAGAGAGAGGTAAAAAAAAGAGAGAGAGAGAGAAAGATTTACAACGGTGAGGAACAGGAGTAGAGGAAGGAGGAGGGGACATGATTCAATGTTCCCTACAAGGCCCAGCAACAGAAAACAGTATCAATTCACAACATTTAAATTGATAAATGCTCAGAGCCAAACACTACAAGGGCACTTTGAAAAGCAAATAGCGACCTGGTGAAGAAATTGATTTTTTCCCCCTGAAAATGACTGCATGATGCATCATTTGACTGTGCTCTGTCCAAGTGCTTGACAGAGATAATCTGGCCAATCCCAGGGGTGACCTTATCGTCCACGGCAGGGCAGCTCTGTCTGCGCCTGTCTTTGTGCATGTCAAGGTTTCAGAGGGCGCCATCCTTCGGGGAGGACAAGTTTCCACACTCTCCATCTTGATATTGAGCCAAGAAACAGAGAGAGAGGTGTGTGTGTGGGGGGGGGGGAATCGGCAAGAATCTGAAAATCTGAAAGTCAACGAGGTTTCGTTAGTAATTGGATTAATTATATAAATTATTCTGCAGATGTATGCACAATGGATTGTTCTGCCCTTGTCAATTTTGTAGTCATAAATTGGGTATATCAACTCAATATCAGACAAGAGATAGCAGACAGGCGCTACTGCTCAGTTGGACAGGGAGATAGTTGTTGTTTTTCAAAAGATTTCGGTGGTTTGATGGTGGATTTTCAAGGTCAAAAAGTGGGGTATGTTTTTTTCCCTTTTCAACATCCAGTATATTCTTGATTGATTCCGTCCTTTACATGTTGTGTCATTTCTTTCTAGGTTTTGGTAGCTATAACCACACTTGTGAGGTACTGCTTTGTCAACGGTGCTGTAACACAGTGACTGAAACATGACAGGGCTGTGGATCTCTCCATCCCATAGGTTAGTCTCACTCACTATAGCCAGCCAGGCCACGGCAGGATCAGTCTAAACACGGGATTTAAAGCACCTGTCAGTGAAATGTATGAGCTGGTCCCTAAACATTCTCTAGCACTTTCCTGTGTCACCCTGCACTGGCGCTAGAGCCAACTCTAAACCTGCATCCAAAATGGCACCCTATTCCCTATATAGAGCACTACTGTTTGACCAGAGCTCTATGGGCCCTGGTCAAATAGTAGTGCACTATGAGGGGAATAGGGTGCCATTTGGGATGGACCCTAGGATTATGGACTTATTCTCTATGCTTTCTGACCACCAACAAGCTTGAGAGAATTTTACAAAAACATTTTCAAAGACAAAGTAATCTTATATATGCTACATATACATTTTACCAGATGTTCTTATCCAGAGCGATTTACAGTAGTGAATTGCATACATTTCATTCATATTTTTTGTTGTTGTATTTTTTTATTATTTTGTGCTGGCCCCCACATGGGAATCGAACCCACAACCCTGGGATTGCACACACCATGCTCTACCAACTGAGCCACAGGGAAGACAGTATTGGCAGGTTTTCATCCACCCCAACACACAATACCAACAGTATAGTCACACAAAGTTGTTTGCAAGTGAAAGTGTAATTGTTGGTTTTTTATCTGAGAACCGTAGCTAGCACTTGGCCAAGGTTCCTGTTGTCATAAGTGGTATTGGTATAACTTGTTCCAGAGTTTGTAACAGCGTTGGTTTCACTTTGCGTTCGGCTAGCCACACACAATCAGGCCACATTTTAGCATGCTCTGTGTGATGTACACTAAATGTGCTACCACTAACATCAGTTGTTCCAGCCAAGAGAGAGAGAGGAGAGAGAAGAGAAAGGGAAAAGCGAGAGAAGAGAGGGAAGGAATAGAGAGAAGAGAGAGGTAAGAGAGAGTGAAGAGTGAGAGAAGAGAGAATAGAGAGAAGGAATAGAGAGAAGGAATAGAGAGAAGGAATAGAGAGAAGGAATAGAGAGAAGGAATAGAGAGAAGGAATAGAGAGAAGGAATAGAGAGAAGGAATAGAGAGAAGAGAGAGGTAAGAGAGAGTGAAGAGTGAGAGAAGAGAGAATAGAGAGAAGGAATAGAGAGAAGGAATAGAGAGAAGAGAGAGGTAAGAGAGAGTGAAGGGCGAGAGAAGAGAGAGAGAGAAACACCTGGACCTAGACACACTGCTCTGCACAGGGTTTTCACTTATTTTACTTTGCACTATCATGGCCCTTTTGTGAGAAAATGATGATTATCCCCTGAAAACCCCAGCCCTAGCCCCAACCCTAGCCCCAGCTTCAGCCCTAGCACCAGCCCCAACCCCAACCCTAGCCCCAGCCTCAGCCCTAGCCCCAGCCCCAACCCTACCACTAGCACCAGCCCCAACCCCAACCCTAGCCCCAGCCCCAGCCCTAGCCCCAACCCTAGCACCAGCCCCAACCCTAGCCCCAACCCTAGCCCTAGCACCAGCCCCAACCCCAACCCTAGCCCCAGCCTCAGCCCTAGCCCCAACCCCAGCCCCAACCCTAGCCCTAGCCCCAGCCTCAGCCCTAGCACAAACCCCAACCCTAGCCCCAGCCCCAGCCTCAGCCCTAGCCCCAGCCCTAGCCCCAGCCTCAGCCCTAGCCCCAGCCCTAGCCCCAGCCCTAGCCCCAGCCTCAGCCTCAGCCCTAGCACAAACCCCAACCCTAGCCCCAGCCCCAGCCCCAGCCTCAGCCCTAGCCCCAGCCCTAGCCCCAGCCCCAACCCTAGCCCCAGCCTCAGCCCTAGCACCATTAACCCCCCTCCAGTGAGCTCCTTTCCAGCAGTCCTCTATCTATCCCATCATCTCCAAACTGCTCTTTTGATAATCCACAATGCACAGATTTATTTCCATCCTTCAGATCATCTCCAGACTGATAGGGCTGCTCTCATTTTATTTCACATCTCCTCTCCAATCCTTATTAACGTTTGAAGGCGGATGGATCACCCAGATAGCATCTCCAGTGTACTGACTGACGATAGCTCGCTGCTCGCTGCTCGCTGCTCGCTGCATGGGCTTTTTACATCCACCATCAGCCTTTCATCTGGATTGAGATCTGGGGGGAGCGTCAGGATTGGGAATACAACTGTGTTTGAATTGGAATTGAAAGATAAAGTAGTTGGGATTATTAACTGTAAATGGGCTTCAATTGGCTTTTTTTTGGAGGGGAGGGGATTTTGATGAGCTAATTAACATTGGTGCCATAATTTTGTTTTCAAAGTGAATGAATGTTTGAAGCCAATTTACAAGCTGTTAGATGCTTGCTAGATGTTTTCATAGTTAGATTATTCTTAAAGGTAAAGATAGCCTGTAAAGACAAATTGTATGTATAAACGATATAAAATATGAAGTCTTGGAGCACTGTCTGACCCATCCCACTCTTCTCCTTTCTAATCAACCATAACAAATGTCTGGACGTGTTGTACGCTTGCTTGCTTTTTTTGTTGCAGGATTTGCTACCGACCGTGCTTGCAGTCTCATCGTGAAAGAGAGGGGCGACCCACGGAGCACTCATTGGAAATTCCTAAAGTTGGATTTACAACAGCATTCTAATTTAATGTTGGATGTCGAACATATAAAGAGATCAGAGTGGCACTAGAGCTGAAAATTGATGCCTTTTTTATTAGAGGCCCAGTGGAGCGGGTGGGCGGGCGGGTGCCGCTGGTACAATGAGAGCGGAGCGGAGTGGGGCCCGTGGTGGCGTCGGTGTGGGGTGCAGGCAGCACAAGGAACAAATGAATGGGGGAGCTGCTCTCTGAGAGGGCTCGTATTTCACCCCAATGTCAGGCCCCAGGAGGGGAGCTCAGGATAGAGAGGTGACGCCAGTTAATGCCAAGCACCTCTCTCCTCTGCTCTCCAGCCTAAGGACAAGCTATTGACCGCCAGGCTGTCATAAAACATCTGGCATAGCAGAGGAGGAAGAGAGGGAGGATAGAGGGATTACGAAGAAATTACCAATGTGGAACCTTTCAGCTTTTTGAACTATTGGTTGGAATTACAGTGGAAGGTGTTGTATTTCGTTAGCGATGAGGATGATGCTAGAGGGAAAGGAACTGGGTCAGTCATCTTCATGAGAACTCATACAGTATGATGAACTGCATTGAACTCACTGCACTTCAATTATCTTGATCACTCCATCTGTCCTTTCATTTTCGCCAAACAAGGAATCATCGTTTCTACTCAACTAAGATCAGCAAAATTCTAAAAACACTTTTTTTTTGCATACTTTACAAAATGTTATTCATTAATAAGTCCAGCGTGATCTGTCTATTTCTTCAGGGCTCCATCCAGGCCATAAACTCAGTAATAACCTTTTATCAGAAGCAAGGGTGGACCCATAATGTGACATTTCCACCCAGATGAAAGAAAGAAAAAGAGAAAGAAGCCAGGCTTGTAATCTCCCCATATATAAGGCCCTGGGAAGCCATCATATAAGGATATAACAAGCTGTGATGAGGAAGAGGAACTTTCCCAGTGAAGGATAATAGATGAGTCCTGACCCTCTCAGAGCCAGAGCAAAGAGTCACCAGTTCTCCATGTAAGCGACCCCCATTCCAATTTCTCACTTTGGAGAATAAAAGCGTCTCCGAGCATGAGGTGAGGTAGAAGAGGAAGGGAGGAGGGAGGGTGAGAAAGGGGGGAGGATGGGAGGCAGGGGGATACTATTGTGCCTGAATCAATGACATGGGCCTAAACTTTGTCCGATCTAACCGCAGGCAAAATTTTGGAAATTAGAATATGGAGATCAGGTTGTATGCATACACATCACCAATTAATAGGAAATCATTTTTGGAATAGCTTTGGTGTCGTTTTGTGCTAGCTAGATCTGATTATCGCTTGTATAATTACAGCATCGATGGGAAACACAACGACCAAACACTGAGACTTCATATATTGTTAATGACCCGGAGAGTTAGACCCACTCCATTTACCAGTCAACTCTGTCAGAGGAATTAGTGTAAGATTCCTGTGAGAAACTCGGACTGTCTCAACTGTCTCTGCCACAGCCAAGAGAGAATATGTGGACACGGTACACACAGTCCTAATTGTTGTCCCAAATGCACATATAGTTTATTCTCCATGAATAATATGACAACAATTATCTGGATTTATTTACATGAGCTTTATAAATGAGGGCTAATTATTGTGTCTTAATGATGCCTCTTAGTGCAGCTACCTCTGTCACATGACTGTACAGAGATAACGGAATGGAAATTTGCTTAGAGGATTTTCCTAAATGTCACCGCCACTTTGTGCACGAGGATGATAACTTCATACATTCATTATCGTGGCAAACACCTGCAATGTAGCACAAGAGACCTTGGGGCTAGGCGATAGTAGATAATTACTAATGAATCAATATGGAGAGAGAGAGAGTTAAGGTGGAAGGAAGACTGACAGAGTTGTCCCCTCTCGCTCTCTCTGAAACAGCCTGGGTCTGATAAACCTTTAAAATAAACAGGGAAGGAGGAGGAGGTGAAGAAGGGGACTGGCGCTCATCTGTTCTCAACATGGCAGCTTTGTTTTTTAGGCTCTCTGGCTGCTGATATCTCTGGTTCATCCTTGGGCTCTATTTTCATATGAATATATTAAGAGAGAGAGAGAAATTGAGATAGAGAGAGGGGTGAGGGAGAGGGAGAGAGCGATGAGAGAGATGCTGAGAGAAACAGAGATGCTGAGAGAAAGAGAGAGAGAATGAGAAAGAGATGGAGAGCGAGAGAGAGAAAGAAAGAGAGCGAGAGAGAGAGAAAGAGAGAGAGAGAGAGAAAGAAAGAGGGATGCTGGGGCCGGTATTTGCCTGTGAACCATACAGGGATATAAATCCTAGTCTATTCATCAGGCTTAATGCAGGTGAATGGACAGGCAGCCAAGCTACATCATCCACCACACAACACTCCTCCTTACATGTCCTCCATGTACTTTGACTTTTACAAGTTTGAAGCAAAGAGAAAATGCTATCAGATGAGAGTCAGTACTATGCAAGACTAGACTGTGAATGTTATCTGGTTGGAGATGATTGTACGTAAATGCATTTCTGCAGATTCAATTCACTTTAAACCCCTTGTAAGAGGATTCTAATGGTGCATTACCCTTATAGCCATACCAACCAACCAACAGCACCATATCCTATCTAGTTTTTTCTCTTTCCATTACTACATCCCTGGACCTGGACCCCCCATCAGGACAACAATTTAAGGGGGAAACAGATGTCCTTCACCAGCGTAATGATTGCCATGTCCATTTTTTACCCCTAACCCTCGGAGACAGCCGAGCTGCGGTATGATGCATGTCGGCAAAATCCCCCAATGGAGGAGGAGAAAAACAACTATGAAAGGCTCTATCTAGAATATCGAGTGAGAGGAGCCGAGCAGAGCAGAACATTCCTCACTCCTCGAAGGACAGCTCATTCCATCCTCCATAATGCTGGATAAAGACATGAAATCACATATGACAAAGTGGTAATGTTGTAGCAGCACTTAAATCCCCTCATTTAAGTGCAAATAGGTGTCATTTTGGAAGGCCTAAGCAGCTGGCTCCACAATGTCACTCTAACTGGATGTGACCACTGCTGGGGTTTGTTTCCTCCACCGTAGAACAGAAGAGAGAAGAATTCTCCCAACGTTTAGCCACCACAGCAGACACCGTGCTGATAGGAGATTACTATGATGAATGATGGGCTAGTGTTCTAGCCAGACTATGTTATTCACCATATGCAGTACTCTGGAGAAATAGAACAAGACAACGTCAGCTAGTGAATCACTAGATGGAAATCTGTCATCTGATGCTAGCCTGTCTGGTGCTAGCCTGTCTGGTGCTAGCCTGTCTAGTGCTAGCCTGTCTGATGGTAGCCTGTCTGGTGCTACCCTGTCTGGTGCTACCCTGTCTGGTGCTAGCCTGTCTGATGGTAGCCTGTCTGATGGTAGCCTGTCTGGTGCTAGCCTGTCTAGTGCTAGCCTGTCTGATGGTAGCCTGTCTGGTGGTAGCCTGTCTGGTGCTAGCCTGTCTGGTGCTAGCCTGTCTGATGGTAGCCTGTCTGGTTCTACCCTGTCTGGTGCTAGCCTGTCTGATGGTAGCCTGTCTGGTGCTAGCCTGTCTGATGCTAGCCTGTCTGATGCTAGCCTGTCTGGTGCTAACCTGTCTGATGGTAGCCTGTCTGGTGCTAGCCTGTCTGATGCTAGCCTGTCTGATGGTAGCCTGTCTGGTGCTAGCCTGTCTGATGCTAGCCTGTCTGATGCTAGCCTGTCTGGTGCTAGCCTGTCTGATGCTAGCCTGTCTGGTGCTAGCCTGTCTGATGGTAGCCTGTCTGGTGCTAGCCTGTCTGATGCTAGCCTGTCTGATGGTAGCCTGTCTGGTGCTAGCCTGTCTGATGCTAGCCTGTCTGATGCTAGCCTGTCTGGTGCTAGCCTGTCTGATGGTAGCCTGTCTGGTGCTAGCCTGTCTGATGCTAGCCTGTCTGATGCTAGCCTGTCTGGTGCTAGCCTGTCTGATGCTAGCCTGTCTGGTGCTAGCCTGTCTGATGGTAGCCTGTCTGGTGCTAGCCTGTCTGATGGTAGCCTGTCTGGTGCTAGCCTGTCTGATGCTAGCCTGTTGGGTAACACTTTGCTTGTACGGCGTTTTACATTTGCTTACAAGGCATTATGAATAGGGTGTTCATAGGAAGTGTTATGGCCCGCTGGCAACTCTTATTGTTTTTAAAGAGTGTTCAGAAGTGCATTGCTTATGGTGGTGACTACTCTCTGTTGTTGTTGCTGTTGGAGGCTAGTCAGTAGTGGATGTGGCAAGCATCACGGTCTGGTCTAGTGGACCAGAAGCAGCCCATATTTCAGAGCAGATGGCTAAAGTAATGCTTTAGTCATTTCTCCTTGACTTGCCCTCCAACGTTGGACGTCCAATAAAATGTGACCCACCACTGAAAGTAGGACATTGGAATGTGAGATGATTAAATCAACCTTTTTCACTGTTACTACATCAGTTATTCAGTCAACAAGTTCTTAACGA
Organism: Salmo trutta; assembly: GCF_901001165.1. Taxonomy (NCBI): domain Eukaryota; kingdom Metazoa; phylum Chordata; class Actinopteri; order Salmoniformes; family Salmonidae; genus Salmo; species Salmo trutta. The sequence continues at coordinate 9,674,546 of NC_042989.1, read as the reverse complement.
TCTTCAAATAAAATGGCGGATACCTTGAGAAACAGATAGCAGTGGCACTGAGGGTTAGTTTTGTAACAATTAAGATACTATAGAAAAACGGTCTCCAGAGTGGTGCAGTGGTCTAAGGCACCGCATCGCAGTGTTGTGGCATCACTACAGCCTGGGGTTCGATCCCAGGCTGTGTTATTACCAGCTGTGACCAGGAGTCCCATAGGTGGGTGCACAATTGGTCCAGTGTTGTCTGGGTTTGGCTGGGGGGGCTTTACTTGGCTCATCACGACTCCTTGTGGTGGGCTGGGCACCTGCAGGCTGACACCGGTCGTCAGTTGAATTGTGTTTCCTCTGACACGTTGGTGCAGGTGGTTGTTATGAAGCGCAGTTTGGCGGGTCATGTTTATGAGGATGCATGACTCGACCTTTGCCTCCTGAGCCCGTTGGGGAGTTGCAGTGATGAGACAAGATCGTAATAATGAAATTGAGGGTAACATTTTTTTTATTATAAAAAGATACTACAGAAATAAGTCATGTTTTATACAAATTCAACCATATACGTGTCTTTTTTAAGACATACCTTTCTTCTAGCTATTGAAAAATGATGTCAGATGTACAATGTACAATGTAGTTCTTCCATTCAAGTTGAATTTTTCCAACCAGGGACGATTCTTCTGTGTTGTACTGTATAACATGAAAACTGCCTCCAAGGCAAGTCATCTCGGTCTCATCCCTGGGTAGAATACCTTGTATGTTTGTGTACTTTTCATGTTGCTCTCTTGAAAACATTTGAAGGAAAATTGAAAGAGAATTATTTATATTGCATATTATAGTATGTAGTAGGCTATGCTACCTGTTCAATCTGTATATTACCTAATCTACATGTAAACTACGTTGATCTTTATTGGTCCTTTTGTTTTGCTTAGTTCCCATTGAGATATACAGTGAGGGAAAAAAGTATTTGATCCCCTGCTGATTTTGTACGTTTGCCCACTGACAAAGAAATGATCAGTCTATAATTTTAATGGTAGGTTTATTTGAACAGTGAGAGACAGAATAACAACAACAAAAAATCCAGAAAAACGCATGTCAAAAATGTTATAAATTAATTTGCATTTTAATGAGGGAAATAAGTATTTGACCCCTCTGCAAAACATGACTTAGTACTTGGTGGCAAAACCCTTGTTGGCAATCACTTTTTTTTCCCTCACTGTATCAAGTAGTTCCCCCATATGTAGCCTAACCTATACAGTACATTCCACACTGTGTATACAGTACAGGATATATGGAGGAAATGATTGGTTTGATGGACTGTGCTTTTCTGTAGCTCCAGAGGAGGGTCAGATTGATCCCTCTGGTCGTCCTGGAGGTGATTTCTCTGGAATAAAGATTTGTATAAGACAACTATAAGCCTGCGTTATTCACCTGAGGTTTTGAACATGCTTTAATTCAAGTTCAAACCTCTACAGTTTCATTTTCCAAGTAGAAAAATAAATGTCAGACTGTAGGAGTCCAACCTTTTCTCTCCAATGAGAATGGATAGCTGTATTAACTCTTCTGATTATCATGGCATTTCAGAGCAGCAAGCAGCATGACGTTGGATCAATACTCTTTTAATGAAACACATTGAGAGTTGGGCTATACGGAGCCAACTCATGTTTTTCATTTGATTCCTATAGGAAACACAGGAGCAAATAAGACGTGTGGGGGGGGGGGGGGGATTTCCTATTCGCCCATAGTATAAGACGTGCATGTCCTGAAACTAGATAATAAATTGAATGTCATTCTGGAACAATCCGGTGGCTTTATCACTCTTAAGTAATCTCATTCTGTAGCAAAAGTTATTCTATTTGAGTTGTTATTCTCGTTGATGGGCGGATGCATGTGGCCTTTGCATCCCTAGATTCTCTTTGTATCACACAGGAGGAGACAACCCTGGCAGAGAGAGATTGCCTGCATCCAGGAGTGATTGTTTTGTTTTATTTTATTAAATTGTTTTATTTCATCGAAACAAGATATTTTTTTTTGTTGCATTCCAATCTTTTTTTTCTTTTTTATTCTGGGTCGCTTGGCGGCATTGCGGAATAGGAGTTGCGAGCTGATATGATGTTTCCTTGCTCACGGCATGGCCTACCTTGGCTGCTAACTGTAATTTACTTTTCTCTCTCTGTGGCCCCCAGTCTGCCTGGGTTCTGGTTTGTTGAATGATGTGCTAATCCATTATATTCTTCAGACAAGTGTATCGACCAGTATAAACAGACTGGAGGGCACAAACCTAAATGAAAGCCGTAGTTTCCCACTGAATCATTTAACTAGCTCCTGGAGCAAGTGCAGCAACATAACAGCTTTTTTCTCAGCCTGCTGAATATACATTAAGAAACCATTAAAGAAGCCTGTAAACCCGGGTTGGGCTGAGGCTGAAGACAGTGGTGGAGATCTGCTGTGTACATGTTGCATCTAGCTATCTAACCTCTTTCCTATGGAATACCTCCTCAGACACGGTGGTCACCCCCTTCTCCCCCCTGCTCTCCAGTTGTCTCTCGCTCCTCTCACCTCCTCCTCCCCCCTTCTCCCTCAGTTATGTGTCTCTCCTCCTCCTCCTCCCCCAGATGTATCTCCTCTCCTCCTACCTCCCCTGGCCTCCCCCAGATGTATGTCTCCCCCCCTCGTGTTCCCAGAATCCCAGAGAGCACATAGCTGCTGATGTTGGATAGCCCATCTGCCAGCATGTCTTTTACTGTTCTGCAGAACCAGGAACCAGGGTCCAGATGCTGTGGTTAACTAGGCATCCCCTATACTGTACCGTTTTCAGACATGGTAGTATTATTAAGTGTGTTCCCATTTAGTTTGAAACGACATAACACGAACAGATACCACCCCAGCCTGAAGTGTCTGGACCTGTACAGAATGCTTGATTATTACAGAACTATTAAAGCTATCAATAATATCAATCGTCCTTTCCCACCACTAATACCGCAATATAATGTCCCTTTATATATAACCAAGAGAAGAAAGTGGCCAGTAGAAATGTCCAGTCGTAAACACGTATCACACAATAATATTTCATATATGCCACTTACGGTCATGCGTCATCACCTTTTACACAACATTCTGTAAAAAAAAAACCCCAAAAAAACAGACTTTCTTTGTTCTGGCTTGCTTTCTTAAAGTCCGTTTTGTAATGCACCACTGCACTGTGGAAACAAACATTCCCAAACAACCAGTCTTAAACACGTTTCGCATTTACACACACATTTACTCAGCTGAGAACAGCTGTCATTGTAGCTGAAATGTCTCTGTTTGTCTTACTCGTTAGAATAACATGCATTTAGTAAAAGTTGATAAGGAGAGTTGCTGTGGCACCCTGCAATCTGCTTCGACACCACCATTAAGTATCTGCTAAATGAGACATGAGCAGGGATTCGTTCATTAAGAGAACAAGACAGAGCAGAGCTCTTGCAGCTGCAATAACGCTCTAATTTCTTTAAATGTTGTTTCTTAGTACAGTCCCCTTTATGTTGGTATGGATCACCACTATGTATGCCTCTATAACTCATCACCACGGATACCGGAGTTCACTAGGCTACATTGTTTTCTCCTTAAGAACAGGGAATTTACTTTTTCATTGACTCCTTTGAAATACATTCACAAGGCTTCTGGATTAGAGCGTCTCTAAATGATTTAAATGTAAATGTTCTAACCTATTGTGTGTCGAACACTCCGGAATGGTTCAGAATCGTTCCTTTGTGTGCCCACCTCCACGTAACTTCGTCCTCACCATAGCCGTTCACAACCATAGCGAGGCACTTGGTTAAGATATGATTTGAGCGTGGGGACTACTGGTTGGCAGATGGGTAATAAAAGTCTCTATGGAGCGGGGAGGCAGAGCAGGGAGCAGGGCATGCTATGCTCGGTGTGCCAGACAGACCATGCTAAAGCCACTAATCAGTCCCATCAGTCAGGCCCTCCCTGTCAGCCCACAGCCCAGATGGGGAGATGGGGATAGAGAAACCACCAAGGATTACTGGGAGGGAGATGGGAAGAGAGAGAGAGATACACACACACTGCTTCACGCATGCACGCATGCGCGCGCACATACACACACACACTCTATCTCTCTTTCTCTCTCTCACTCTCTCTCAAGCAGAGAAACACACACACACATTCCTATACACACACTCTCGCACACACAGACTCAAATATCTCGGGGTAGGTCGTTCACACTCCATCATCCATACAAAATTCATGATCTGGACTTTTCTCTCACCTCCCCAATCCCAATTCCATCCATCCGCCCTGGACAAATGCATTTATCCTGCACAGGAAACAGCTGTATTGAGATGAACATAAATCGGCAGTTCGTTAGAGCATGTTTAGCAGTGCATTAACAAATTTGCCACCTTAATGAGTTGCTAAGTAATTGCATTCCTGCCCCTGAATGCAAACAGTCCATTACCTAGCTACAACTATATGATTCCCAGTACCAAAACATGAATTTATGCTCTCCTGAGCTTTGTTCCTCTCTAAGTTGATTTCAAATGAACTGAAGGTGGGTCGGATGCTAGTTTCTCAGCTCCTGCTCTCCCGTTTCATGACTGTGGAAACCATTTTATTGCTATTTATTTAACCAGGCAAGTCTGTTAAGAACAAATTCTTATTTACAATGACGGCCTACCGGGGAACAGTGGATTAACTGCCTTGTTCAGGGGCAGAACAACAGATTTTTACCGTGTCAGCTCAGGGATTCGATCCAGCAATCTTTACGGTTACTATCCCAACACTCTAACCGCTAGGCTACCTGCCGCCCCCAGCTTTATGAAAGCTTTATCAGTGGAGTTATTTCTGTGTATACCTGTTAGTAGGCAACCAGACTTCCATAGATCGTATTGCTGAAAATGTCATCATTGTGACTATTAAATTCCGGCCTTGGTTGTAACCGGTCCTGCTGCATCTCAGTGGCATGGTATAGCCTTCAGAGTGTGTCTGCCCATCCTAGTAAATATATGTTAGAAAGCTATGGTACTTGTTGATCATATTTCATACCACACTCTTATTCAGACGGTGTCTCTGGCTCATCTTTCATGGGACTTAGCGAGGCGAAATCAGCAGCAAGCGTGTCAAAACCACCGGAGTGAAAAAAAGACGAGTTTACACAAAGGCAGGCGGAGAAATTAAGGATGATTTTATTTTCTTATCTTTCCCTGCTATTCATTACTTTGCAGTCTGCTCTATGCAGTGGTAGGTTCCTGGCTTGTCAGAGAAGACTAATGGCTTGTCTTCCTTGGTGAGGAAACAACACAGGCTTGTCGGCATAAGTAATCAACTTGTTCTTCTCCAAAAAGGGAATCTGGATGATCTTAAATTGAAAACAAACAATCATTTCAGATACAGTACTCCACTTTATTTGACGGCCCCCGTGCATAGTGTTGGGACACCGTGGTTATTGTTTCACAATGCATACGCTATTAGCCTCAATGTGACATGTTTGAAATCAGACAGACTATTATTATTATGAATTACAGTACATTTGGTCCTGACCGACTAACACCCTGAGGGAAAATGTTCAAATCACAAGTCAAACTTGAAAGGAGAAATGTTTTCAGTCTAGTTTGATCCCTGTTCACTATACTGCTATATCTGGGATGAAAATACTATTTTATTTAAAAACCAAAAGCCCACTCTAAGGAGACTGAACAAAGGAAGGCAGTGGATTCTTTAGAATTTATACTTTCTATTTCAACTCTGACAGAGTTGTTGATGTTAAAGTTAGGTTCTGCGCTGGAAAAGGGCAAAAAGAACAATGCAGAAGTCCTTGAACATAGAGCGGGGAGTCCCACCTCGAGTTGGTAGCATACTTCACATACTTCTCTGTTAAAGGAGTCTTGATTAAATGACAGCCACTTTGTTGTTTACACACTGATGGCAGCAGCGCCATCACACACACACACACACACACACACACAGACACACACACACACGCACACACACACACACACACACACACACACCTATCCCCACACATCCTAAAGACATTAGAGCAGGGCTGAAATGAGACAAGTTCAAGAGAAAAAACCAACAACCCATCTGGATGGTAAAAAAGAACAACCTCCAAAATCTGGGACAATGTGAATCTAATTTAATTTTTTTATTGCCTTGATAGTATTTCCACTACAAATAAAATCACATTTTCTTCTTTATGCCTGGTTTTGAAAAGGATAGATGGAGAGATAGCTGAGCCAAATAGAGAAAGTTATCAGGTTTAGTGTACTTGGCTACTTGGCAAGGTCATCTTTAACCGCTGAATATATGGATCCTCTGGGACTAGCCCCAGTCACTCACCGCCCGCCCAATAATCCGAGAGGGGCAGAACGGGAGACCACATTTACACCGCTGTTAAATTAATTGCCCTAACATCCCCTCAGCGTGCCCCCTGAAGACCACCGAACACGGTGCCAAGACCTGTGTTGTCCTGGGAGTGTTGATATGTATCTTTTCATCTAGGAAATCCAGAGATTCTGTAATGAGTCACCGTTCACACACTGTACTGTACCTTGGCTCTTCTTTTTGAATACATGCTGGATTTCGTGGCGAGAAATGTTGATGAAGCCCCTCAGATTTGGAATTAATATTGATTGTGTAATGGATTTTTTTTGTTAAGCTGCTCTTTTTCTATCCATATACCATCTAGTTATTTTTCTGGGTTTTTTTTAGGTCTATATTATGGTGTGTATCTGTGTAAAACTAAAGTATTGTAATTACAGTGGAGATGTCAGAAATCGTCATCACAGATAAGTCAAATAAGACTTATCAATGCAGTAGACGGTAGAATATCAAAATGACAACTCTTATGTTTATGTTCCTTTCCAGGCTATGAAAAGAATAAAGTGGTGATATATTTAGTCCTGTACATTTTGATAATATTAGTCTTTAGCATCACATACAGAGTATGAATGATCAGCACTAGAATACCAACTAAAATGGCTTTTTAAGTCCAAATGTAATTATGAGGGCTCTCAGCAGCATTTTGAAAGATACATGTCTGTTATTTATGCCGTGGCTCCCACATTTGTGTAAACATAAAATCTCATGCTTTATTACATCCCTTTTGCACCCAGTGCCTTGACCCTTGACCTTAGTCATCGTAAATGGAGAAATAGTGGGGAGCTAATGGAGACAGATGGGAATATGGCATGCCATTTACTCAAATTGGTAAAGTAATTAACCTCGAGGTGCTTCGGTTTGCAAGAAAGATTGTTGGAATATCTCGCAGAGAGCGGCCTGATAAACAGACTCTCGGCCTAACCGCCTCTGACAACTGCATCATAAACTCGACTCATTCTGTTCAATTGACCTGTCAACATCTCAAGACCAAATAAAGATTTGTATTACAATGTACTTTGGGTTAGGAGATAGTGGAGGGAGCCTCCACTGTTACACCAGCCAGCCAGGCTGCCTTGACTACAACCTGAGGGCTCTCTCTCTCTCTCTCTCTCTCTCTCTCTCTCTCTCTCTCTCTCTCTCTCTCTCTCTCTCTCTCTCTCTCTCTCTGTCTCTCTCTGTCTCTCACTCTCTCTCTTGTCAGCCGGTGTCCTGAGTCATGTGTCCTCTACAAATCTGTGTGCGTGCGTGCTGTGACAGCTTTGTGACAGCAGATGGGAGGCTGGCTGGTGATTGGCTGTGGTGTGGGAATCAGGCTACGGGGTGCAGAGGGTGGCCCTGGCCTGATGGAGCTGCTAGACAGACACAGAGGCCAAGCCCATGGACTCTGTCATGTGGTCAAGGCTCTTACCCCCCCTCGTCAAAAACACATCAGACCAATTATTCCTTTTTTAATCTTCCTGACAGACCAGCAGACCCCTACAGTAGGAACAACGTCCATGCTTATTGCTACATCGTTTTTGGTTAACTGACACAAGGCCATTTATGAGTCTTTCACAAGACACTGGCCATTGAAATATCTAATATCTGATGGCATAACACAAAACATTAGATAAACTGGAATGACACACTCACTCACGGTTGCACAAAAAGAGCTGTGTGCAAACCACACCCTAAAATATTCTAATGTGCCGCCTCCCTGACGTTTTAATTATCACTAAAAGACCAGAGAACCCTTTTGTGAACTGTAAAGAACCATTGAAGAGCTTAAAGGGTTCTTTGATTCATTATGGTTCCATAAACAACCATCAAAAACAACCATTCCCAAAGAACCCTTGAGGAACCCTCATTTTTTTGTGTGTGTAGGAAATTAGCTTTAAAACAGCAAAATGTTGGCCACGCCATGCTAACCTTGCCGCCGATGCTGAAAAAAATCCTAAGGGAAACACTGCCAATGGCAGCCCTATATAGCCCATAAGGTTGTGGTCAAAAGTACTGTACTGTATAGGGAAATAGGGTGCCATTTGGGACACAAACATGGTCACAAATAGAAGGGGTTAACTCTTTGTCCTTCCACTGTTTCAGTTTTTAGTATTCCACAGGCTAACCTCAACACTACTATGCCGACTCTCTTGTCCTTCCTCTAGCCCGTTTCCCTCCTTCTCCTCCCTGGCTCTAATCGGGATTGAATGCGGCTACGCAACAACAGCAGTCACACATTATACATGTTTTTCATGCTTCCCTGCCTCTGAGTGGCAAATTCGCCATCCGTCTCTCCAGCTAGCACTTGATTATTTCACCTGGAACAGGGGAAAGCATTCTGTGCTTTATAACACAAGCTACCATTTACATCGCCAGCCGCCCGTCTCCCGCTGGAGACGGATGAAACAATAAACATATGCTCTGTCAAACAGCAATGCTTGTGTTTACCTCTATGAGTATGTATTATAGAAGCATTGTAGTCTGTGGAGTTTGTAAATAAACAGGCTCAAGTTTCTATAGTTTGTGCTGAAGTCAATATATTTTTTCAAAGCTTTCACCCTCTGGTTTATGCCAGACTTTCCATCCTGTTGTAGTCAGAGGTTTAAATGTCCATTACATTGTGTCGTTGTATATGCTATGTGGGAGGGGTATTCAGTTTGACTGCCTAGCCTCAGGTCCCATCTGTGTGATTTGCATGTATTGTATTAACAGCAGGCAAAAGGGATGAAGCTGTATGTGGGTAGGTGTTTGTGTGTCTATGGGGAGGGGCTGATGATGGAGGGTGAAACTTGACACGTCTACCTAGTTGTGACAACTGATTTGACAGTGACAGGTGATTTGGGTCTACCTCTAATAAGTGAATTCATGGGAGGTAAAACATAGCGATCTGTCATGTTCCCAATACCTTAACAGCTGGCTGGCTTGTCCTTTGGTGACAAGTTAGTTTGTCCTGTGCAAATCTTCTGTCACCCAAAAAATGGAAGCAAAGTGCCAGGGAAGAAAATTATGTGGTCGTGACAGAGGGAGCGGAGTGAGGAATTCCTTGTCAGACTTAGCCAGCTGTGCCAATAATATTATCTTCAGTAGCATTAATCACACTCCTCCTCCCAGCAGCCCCTTGTACCCGCCGGCTCCCACAGGAACCTGTCAAAAGTTGTGCTGGGGAAAATGGCCGACAGCCTACCTACCTGAAGGAGGGAGCAGTTCGCTGTAGCGCGCTTCGCTTCAAAACCCCCAGTCTGTCTGATGAATGAATGGGAACCTATCTGTCTATTGTCATCATTCTATACCTGGAGGATCTAGACTATTAGCAGCCCAAACAAATTCAATCTCTCGCATAAAGAATTAGTGGGGAAATAGTTATTAGTGTTATTACATGCAATAAACACGCAATAAACGTCTTGTTTTATCTGCTCCATAATGTTGGCTGTGTAAACTGAGCTGGTGGGGTAAAGCTTATCTGGTGTTGCCGTGGCGCTAGTCAGACAAAATGTTTGGCGATTTTGAACACTCCAGAGGAGCTTGAGGGTGTCTGGGCTTTTCAGCCACCCTGTTGCAGTAACCTGTGTATTCTCAGGAACAGTTTGGTAGATCAGTGCTTATCCACAGAAGTTAGTTGTACAGTAGGTGCTCTGCCCACCAGACCTGGGTTCAGATATTGTTTATCTTTCAAATACTTGGAGAATTTGATTGATTGGGCCTGCCTGGAGTACCAGATGGGAGTATTTGAAAGTATTTGAAAGTAAACCAATATTATTTGAACCCAGGTCGGCTACCCATCCGCACAGCTGCGTAGCTGTAACTCTCTCCCTCACCTGACGGACTGTGTGAAACTGACAGGGGGAAAGTTTAGCTTCTCTCTGATGGTAATATCATGTTGTTAGACTTGAAAGGTTATTGGGCTTTTGACACATATTTAGGCTTGTGGGGAAGGTAAAGGCCTAGAGACAAATGCCTGACTATTTGGAATATAAAATGCTCTGCAGCTACGCACACAACTGGCACCGAGCAGTGGCTGGCTTGACAGCTGGCCAAGGAACACAGACACAGGAGTTTTTATGATGCAATAACTAATGCCAAGCGCTCGACTTACCCCTGGCGTGCGTCCCCAATGGAACCCTGTTCTCTTTCAAATGCACTACTTTTGACCAGGGCCCATAAGGCTCTGGTCAAAAGGAGTGCACTGTATAGGGAATACGGTGCCATTTGGTACGCACATCTGGAATGTCGGGATCTGTCACTATAAATGAAGTAAAACAGCAATGTTCAAGGCAAGGTACATTAAGCCACGATGGCTGGACATTGGCAGAAGATTGGCGCACAATCTCACAGAGATTAATTTTATTTAGCTAGTTTATCTCTGTAGCTCATATAATATGTACATAAGCTTGTTACATAACGTGGGTTAATGCATTATAATTGTAATGAAGTTATATGCAATCAATGAATAATTAGAGATAAAAACTGATATATTTCCTCGGTTAATATATTACTTTATTGTGTTAAATGTCACATTCAATGTTTTATCAGTGGCAGTGTTGCGGAAGCTACTCTGAAAATATAGTATCAAGCTACCAATTACTTCACACTGGAAGAAGTTAACTTACACTAAAGCTACCCTTAAAATATACAGTATATAGTTTACTTAACTAACATTACTTTGAAAAAGTAGTTCACTACATCCAAACTACTTTGTGAAAAATTATCATATGTAAATCTGAAATGTCATAGACAGCAAATTGCAAGAACAGTTCACTTTGGGGTCATATGTCAATTAACAGAATGTGTAATTTAGTCTATTAAACACAAAAACGATGTTTCGAGTGCGAGTTAGGCAGGTCTGATGCTGAAAAAGAAAGGAAAGTATTGTCTATTTAACCCATGTTTTTATAAACATTTTTTTAGTAGTGTGTAGTTCCAGTAGTTAGCTACACCACTACATTTGGGACCTAAAACTAGACCTAAAACTGGACCTAAAACTGGATAGGAAGGCAACTGCACAGGGACAGCATTGAAGAAAATGTTTGTAGAGGGCGGAAACAATATTTTATATGGTTTTACATAAACACTTCATTTCAAACTTAACTGAAATGTCTTCTGATGATCTCTGTTTTTCTTCACCAAGGAGATTAAATTCAGCACAAGACAGCCTCAGTTTATATCAGAGCTAATAATGAAAAGTGTTTGCATGACTGAGAGTCAAAAGCAAGCACTCCAAAGTGTAATCTTGTTGTTATGAACGAGGCATGAAATCTCCAACTTCCGACGGATGCGCAGCTGCGTAGAATCTATAATACGCATCAGAGAATGGTTTTGAAGATGTCTTTACTGAGCAGCTCCATGTTTTTATTGAATCAAACGAGAGACGCCGTCTCATTCCATCCAATCACATGTACTCGCTCTGTTGCTGATGTCAGTGAAGTAAAAACATGCACTGTAAAGAAGCTGTCACTGTAAAAATGGGTGCTTGGAGTGACATTGGGGGGATTTGAAGAGGACAAAGAGATCTGGAAAAGAGGACAAACCATCAATATGTAGTTATATCCAGAAGCACTCTCTCCCGTTACCTCTCCTTCTATATCTTTCCGTATCTATCTCCTACAGTGCCTTCGGGAAGTATTCAGACCCCTTGACTTTTTCCAGAATTTGGTATGTTACAGCCTTATTAAAAAATTGCTACACACAATATCCCATAATGACAATATGACATTTGCATACGGATTCAGAACCTTTACTTAGTACTTTGTTGAAGCACCTTTGGCAGCCTCTTCTTGGGTATGACACTACAAGCTTGGCACACCTGTATTTGGGGAGTTTCTCCCATTCTTTTCTGCAGATCCTCTCAAGCTCTGTCAGGTTGGATGGGGAGCATTGCTGCACAACTATTTTCAGGTCCGGGCTCTGGCTGGGCCACTCAAGGACACTCAGAGACTTGTCCCGAAGCCACTTCTGTGTTGTCTTGGCTGTGTGCTTAGGGTTGTTGTCCTGTTGGAAGGTGAACTTTTGCCCCAGTCTGAGGTCCTGAGCACTCTGGAGCAGGTTTTCATCAAGGATCTCTCTGTACTTTGCTCCGTTCATCTTTGCCTCGATCCTGACTAGTCTCCCAGTCCCTGCTGCTGACAAACATCCCCACAGCATGATGCTGCCACCAACATGCTTCACCGTAGGGATGGTGCCAATGTTCCTCCAGACGTCACGCTTGGCATTCAGGCCAAATAGTTCAATCTTGGTTTCATCAGACCAGAGAATCTTGTTTCTCATTGTCTGAGAGTCTTTAGGTGCCTTTTGGCAAACTCCAAGAGGCTGTCATGTCCCTTTAACTGAGGAGTGGCTTCTTTCCGGCCACTCTACCATAAAAGCCTGATTGGTGGAGTGCTGCAGCGATGGTTGTCCTTCTGGAAGTTTCTCCCATCTCCACAGAGGAACTCTAGAGCTCTGGGTTCTTGGTCACCGCCCTTCTCTTGGCCGCTCTTCCTAGTCTTGGTGGTTTCAAACTTCTTCCATTTAAGAATGATGGAGGGCACTGTGTTCTTGGGGACCTTCAGTGCTGCAGACATTTTTTGGTACCCTTCACCCCTAGATCTGTCCCTCGACACAATCCTGTCTCGGAGCTCTACGGACAATTAAAATCAAATGTATTTATAAAGCCCTTCTTACATCAGCTGATGTCACAAAGTGCTGTACAGAAACCCAACCTAAAACACCAAACAGCAATCAATGCAGGTGTAGAAGCACGGTGGCTTGGAAAAACTCCCTAGAAAGGCCAGAACCTAGGAAGAAACCTAGAGAGGAACCAGGCTATGAGGGGTGGCCAGTCCTCTTCTGGCTGTGCCGGGTGGAGATTATAACAGAACATGGCCAAGATGTTCAAATGTTCATTGATGACCAGTAGGGTCAAATAATAATAATCACAGTGGTTGTCGAGAGTGCAACAGGTCAGCACCTCAGGAGTAAATGTCAGTTGGCTTTTCATAGCCGATCATTCAGAGTATCTCTACCGCTCCTGCTGTCTCTAGAGAGTTGAAAACAGCAGGTTTGGGACAGGTAGCACATCCAGGTCAGGGTTCCATAGCCGCAGGCAGAACAGTTGAAATTCCTCCGACCTCATGGCTTGGGTTTGCTTGGACGTGCACCGTCAACTGTGGGACCTTAAATAGACAGGTGTGTGCCTTTCCAAATCAGGTCTAATCAATTGAATTTACCACAGGTGGACTCCAAGTTGTACAAACTTCTCAAGGATGATCAATGGAAACAAGATGCACCTGAGCTCAATTTTGAGTCTCATAGCAAAGGTTCTGAATACTTATGTAAATAAGGTATTTCAGTTTTGTATTTTTAATACATTTGCAAAAATGTTTTTGCTTTGTCATTATGGGGTATTGTGTGTAGATTGATGAGGAAAATGTTATATTTAATCAATTTTAGAATATGGCTGTAACGTAACAAAATGTGGAAAATGTCAATGGGTCTGAATACTTTCCGAAGACACTGTATCTCACCAGCCACACATTAAAAACGTATAGCCAGGTTGAACATGAGATGCAGAGCTGTTCTGTACTGTGTGGCTATGAGCTGCTGTGTGAGCTTTGCTCCAAGGTTACACCAGGTCTTAGTGAGACTAGTGAGGCTGTGGGTCTTAAGCCTCTGGGCCCATCGTTGTCTCTCTGGTAAGCCCTGTATGCTGGACAGCCGTACATTTTGCTTAATGAACAGCAATGAAATGCCAGCCGGCCCATCCTGCCGTTCCAAATAGCACCCTATTCCCTTTATAGTGTAATACTTTTGACCAGGACCCATGGGGCTAGCTCTGCCTGACAGATACATCCGTCTGCCTCCGTCTGGCCAGAGGAAACTCTCTCTTCTTCTTCCTCCTCCACTGGCTCCATCCCTCCATCCTCCTCACACTGAGAACAAGAAGCTTGTGCCGTGGCGACAATTGCTTTAGAATTTACAGCGACATGAGCCTAATAGTGCGATTTGGTGTTCCGTGTGGGGCCCTGTAAAGGGTGGAAGTGCACTGCTGAGGAGATTTCCATTGACTGGTGTGGTGTGATAGAGACTAGGAAAGAGATGGAGGGGGAGATAAGAGGGAGAACAAGAGAAAGAGGGGGAGTGAGAGAGACTGGTCTCCTCCACTCATTTCCCGAAGACAAAAAGGAGCAGGCAGTTAGATGTTTCTTTTCCTTTGAAGGGGTGGATGGTATCGTTATGAAATGCATCCGTTATACATCTTTGTGTATCTGATGGTGGGACTCTTTGATTTATTACATTTGCAAGATGCTATCATGGGCATTCTGACTCCCTAGGCTTGTCATTTCATAGGAATCACTGGAAGCTGCAAACATTCTCTTAACCAAGGTTGATATACCGGGTAAATATGTGTTGCAGGAGATTGTTGATCCCATATACAAGCAGTATATACTAACTCCTCTCTAGCTACAGTAGACACTCTAGCTTTCTCACAAGGCCATGCAGCATGTGGTTAAGGCTGAAGAGATACTTTTCTTTGCGATATTGTCTCCCAAAGCACCAAAGCAGTAGGTAGGAGTGGACACCTGAGTTGTTAAAGCTTAGGCATTCCAATTTGACAGCTCAGCTGCAGACAGGGTAGCCAAGGGTAGTCCGGTCCGGGTAGATTTTGAACCAATGGACAAAGTTGAAACTTTATCTCCCTTTTTTATTTGTTGGACTTTATTTTTGCTACGTCTTCCTCTTGAAACGGTGTGTGGATTGATCCGTCCAGGTGCAGATAGTTTCCCATTCATCTCTCCTGCCGTGTTGCAGTACTGCGCAGTAAAGCCGTCACTACAGGATCTGCTCTGATCACACAGACAGACACGGAAGGCCCCACTTGTTTTCCTCAGTGATTTATAAGGGCTTTGAAAAGGTCTGCTGATCCCATAGGCTCCTCCTGTAATTCGGCTGGATTCTCCTTCCCGTCAATAGAATGGATTTCTGACACTTCAGACGACCTTTTTGGGTCCGGTTTGATAAATCAGTGCTCTTTGTTTATATTAATTGATCAGGCGCGGATCGAGTCTCCCGGGCGGATTCATCAAATACCATGACAGGGGCTTGACGCTGACGGCACCGCCTCAGCCTCTTTCTCTGCTGCTTTAATGAATGCCAGCCAAGACCTTAACCATGGAGGCTTGGTGGGTGAGGATTTTACCATGCTGGGGTGGGAGGCTCTCCTCTCAACGCTGTCATGGATCTGTTGTTAATAAGGTGCTAGACAGCCACATACAATAGCTAGGTTAAGCTAGGCTCCACTGACACCCACCAGGCCACCATTATCCCAGCGTGACTACTACCACCAGCTGTCTGCAGTCACCATTATTACACCACTGCCCTGTAGTCTGCAGTCACCGTTATTACACCACTGCCCTGTAGTCTGTAGTCACCATTATCCCAAACGTGACTACCACCACCAGCAGTCTGCAGTCACCATTATTACACCACCAGCAGTCTGTAGTCACCACTATTACACCACCAGCAGTCTGTAGTCACCACTATTACACCACCACCAGCAGTCTGTAGTCACCACTATTACACCACCACCAGCAGTCTGCAGTCACCATTATTACACCAACACCAGCAGTCTGCAGTCACCATTATTACACCACCACCAGCCGTCTGCAGTCACCATTATTACACCACCACCAGCAGTCTGTAGTCACCACTATTACACCACCACCAGCAGTCTGTAGTCACCACTATTATACCACCACCAGCAGTCTGTAGTCACCACTATTACACCACTGCCCTGTAGTCTGTAGTCACCATTATTACACCACTGCCCTATAGTCTGTAGTCCCCACTATTACACCACTGCCCTGTAGTCACCACTATTACACCACTGCCCTGTAGTCTGTAGTCACCACTATTACACCACTGCCTTGTAGTCTGTAGTCCCCACTATTACACCACTGCCCTGTAGTCACCACTATTACACCACTGCCCTGTAGTCTGTAGTCACCACTATTACACCACTGCCCTGTAGTCTGTAGTCACCACTACTACACCACTGCCCTGTAGTCTGTAGTCACCACTATTATACCACTGCCCTGTAGTCTGCAGTCACCACTATTACACCACTGCCCTGTAGTCTGCAGTCACCACTATTACACCACTGCCCTGTAGTCTGAAGTCACCCCTATTACACCACTGCCCTGTAGTCTGTAGTCACCACTATTACACCTCTGCCCTGCAGTCTGTAGTCACCACTATTATACCTCTGCCCTTTAATCTGTAGTCACCACTATTACACCACTTCCCTTTTGACTGTAGTCACCACTATTACACCACTGCCCTGTATTCTGTAGTCACCACTATTACACCACTGCCCTGTCGTCTGTAGTCACCACTATTATACCACTGCCCTGTAGTCTGCAGTCACCACTATTACACTACTGCCCTGTAGTCTGTAGTCACCATTATTACACCACTGCCCTGTAGTCTGTAGTCACCACTATTACACCTCTGCCCTGCAGTCTGTAGTCACCACTATTACACCACTGCCCTGCAGTCTGTAGTCACCACTATTACACCACTGCCCTGTAGTCTGCAGTCACCACTATTACACCACTGCCCTGTAGTCTGCAGTCACCACTATTACACCACTGCCCTGTAGTCTGTAGTCACCACTATTACACCACTGCCCTGTAGTCTGTAGTCACCACTATTACACCACTGCCCTGTCGTCTGTAGTCACCACTATTACACCACTTCCCTGTAGTCTGCAGTCACCACTATTATACCACTGCCCTTTAGTCTGTAGTCACCACTATTACACCACTTCCCTGTAGTCTGCAGTCACCACTATTACACCACTGCCCTGTAGTCTGTAGTCACCACTATTACACCACTGCCCTGTAGTCTGCAGTCACCACTATTATACCACTGCCCTGTAGTCTGCAGTCACCACTATTATACCACTGCCCTTTAGTCTGTAGTCACCACTATTACACCACTTCCCTGTAGTCTGCAGTCACCACTATTACACCACTGCCCTGTAGTCTGTAGTCACCACTATTACACCACTTCCCTGTAGTCTGTAGTCACCACTATTACACCACTGCCCTGTAGTCTGTAGTCACCACTATTACACCACTGCCCTGTAGTCTGTAGTCACCACTATTACACCACTCTCCTGTAGTCTGCAGTCACCACTATTACACCACTCTCCTGTAGTCTGCAGTCACCACTATTACACCACTGCCCTGTAGTCTGTAGTCACCACTATTACACCACTCTCCTGTAGTCTGCAGTCACCACTATTATACCACTGCCCTTTAGTCTGTAGTCACCACTATTACACCACTGCCCTGTAGTCTGTAGTCACCACTATTACACCACTTCCCTGTAGTCTGTAGTCAACACTATTACACCACTGCCCTGCAACCACTTCAGTCACACTGGGCCTGTGTCTCGCAGTGCTCCGCTCTGTTGGACTGTGTTCCCTCTGCTCTGTCCTCTGTCCTCCTACAGCCAGGCCTCTTCTTTGTGGATGATTGTTTTCACCAGCCTGATGTTTTGCCTCAATAAATCATGAGGCTTCCATGGAGCAAAAGTCCTGCTAGCATAAATCCCAGCTTTAGTGGCAAACGCCTCGTAATGGATTGATTGTGCATTTGTCATCCAAAAAAAGAAAAGAACTGATCTCTCAGAGGAGGAAAAGAATCTCTGGTGTGTTAAGAAGTTCAGAGAGAGTAGAGAAGACGGTCCGAGAGAGATTGCCCCGTCCATCACATTTAAGAGGGTGGGTTATCTGATGATACAAAGCACAGTTTAATGTCAAATACTGATTTATTCCAAATGATTGCATGATAGCAGCAGCACTGTAACGTATGGTGTGTTTTGTTCTATCAGGAGAGAAGGAGGGAAGAATGGCGACTTGTTGGCTTTTGTCATTGGGATTTATTCTAGTTCTGGTCATCACAGTCATAATGCGTATCCATCTCCATCCCAGAGGCTCAAATTGATTCCTATATGCTGCTTATTACAGAGCTCCTATTAGAACGGTTTGTTTTCTACCTTTATTGTTTCTATTCATGTATTTTTGTTCTATTTAATGCAACCAGTTCCCCTTCAGAAATCTCAATTCGGAGGAAATGCGCAATGCCAAGTGTGTTGTAGATGAGATGAATACAATAGTGTGTCTGAGGGACTGAGGGGCCGTGGCTGTATGCTTCACCCAGAGGGCCGAATCAGTTATTCAGAAACAGACAGTAAGCCATTAGGCATGCTCTCCAACGCCAGGCAATCCTGGCCTGTATGGCACCTTGGAGACCTGGGCGCTGATAGAATCCCCAGCACTGCATTCAGTGTCCTTCATTACCAAACATACTTAGCCCCTTTAAACCCAGCGCAAAGCCCCTCTCAGAGACACACAGACTGGCACGCGTGCACACACACACTTACATTCACATAGGCACAGTCACACACACACACGGGCACACACACGCTAAAACCCGCGCTCTGCCATTAGCCTTACCTGTCTCATCTGCCAGCCCTGCGCCAGTCGAATCGACAGGTGGGAGGTGGGAGGTGAGAGGGTGTATGTATGCTGAGGCATCCCAGGACTCTAGTGGCCTGTCTCTTCTGTTCAGGGCCGTATTAAAATAGTTAACAAGCTGTCTATCTGCTAGCCCTGGAAGGAAGAGGTGGGGAGGACGGAGGAGAAGGGGGCGTGCTTAATGAACAGTATGGAGATCAGCGGATGCTCCCTGGCGGATGGGGGGGAATTGATCCTGGCTCAGTACAGAGAGAGAGAGAGCGGGAGCGAGGAAGAGAGAAAAGGGAAGAGAGAGAGGGAGAGACCGAGCGATAGAGACGGAGAAAGAGGGAATGAGAGGGTTATAGGAGGAATCAGACTCTGAGTACTGACTGCCATATCCAGCAGCTATCCTGGCACCATGCCCACCCCAGCCCCAACCCAGCAGAGAGGACAGCCTCAGTATGCCTCAGTATGTCTCAGTATCTGCATCCCAAATGTCACCCTATTCCCTAAATAGTGCACTTCTTTTGACCAGGACTCATAGGACTCTGGTCAGAAGTAGTGCACTATGTGGAGAATAGGGTGTCCTTTGGAACGTAGACAGTGTGTCTGTATTCCTAACACCCTGGCACAAATAAAGCTGTTCTCAATGTCTCTCACTTCCCACTGACAGGTCACAGGGGGTGTCCATGGAGGAACACTATTGAGGAGGGAGGGAGGGGAGGGAATTAGGGTAGTGACTCTAGTGGCTCGTCCCTGTGTCAGATCCAAAAGACCTTGCTCTTTACCATTTACTCAGAGTCCCAGTTTCAGACAGCTGCGAGTGAATTTCTCATGGTTGGATCCTTTTGCTGCCTGTGACTGATGTGATGTAGATACAGAACATATAAGCTAGAGGAGGTTACTAGTATTCTGTGATTAGAGATGGGGCACTTATCAATTGAGCTTGGAGAACAGAGCCTGTGTGTGAACAGTGTGTGTGTGTGTGTGTGTGTGTGTGTGTGTGTGTGTGTGTGTGTGTGTGTGTGTGTGTGTGTGTGTGTGTGTGTGTGTGTGTGTGCGTGCGTGTGCGCGCGTGTGTGTGTGTGTGCGTGCGTGTGTGTGTGTGTGCGTGCGTGCGTGTGTGTATTTGTGTATTTGTGCGTGTGTGTGTGTATTTGTACCCGCGTGCGTGCTTGAATTCAGTGACCCAGGACTTTAACCTTTAAGTGTGCGTCTCGCTTTTGAACTTCTCCCTTTCTCCTTTTCCCAGATAGCTGATCCGTGTGAGCAGTCACTGTGTCGTCTCTTGCTGCCTGGCTGGCTGGGTGTTTCAATCTCAGCAGCCCCTCAATAAGATGACGGGATCTTTATTATTTCCCCTCAAGGTGTCCTTATGCCAGTAGAGGACTTAGGACCATAAATCAGCAGAGAGACGCACTCACCCACCCAGCACAGAGCAGCGCTGTCTGTCCTTCTTAGGGTACAGTTACAGCTACGGTAAAATGAGGACAGGATACAGGATACAGATGATTTCACTCACCCAGCTGTCTTTCTCAAAGGACTGTGTCCCAAATGGCACCCTATTCCCAATATAGTGCACTACTTTTGACCAGGGCCTGAGTACTGTAGGAGTGCTTATCTAGGATCAAGTCAACCCTGTCTTATTTATTTATTTATTTTTAACCTTTATTTAACTAGGCAAGTTATTCATTTTGATCTGAAAGGCAAAACTGATCCTAGCACTGAGACAAGTTGTGTAAACGGCCCAGTCAGTGCAGTTTTCTGGCTTGATTATAAATGTGTGCTAACAAAAGGCATGCTAAGTGTGGTTAGTTAATGTAAACAGGATTGTTAAATCAGCAGGACTGGGTCTCTCTCTCTCTCCTCTACACCTCGTTAGTTACACCTCCTCAGCCTGTTTAACCAGATAGATGATGATATCTCAGCGTCACATTCAGGCTTATTATCTTTATTAACAGGTTGTTGGGTTCACAGTCGGCTTATGCAAAGGAGATCAGTTTTAGGAGTATGGACTAACTAACTAGTGCCCCTCTGTTGTTAGTAGGGAGGAGCCTGGGCCTGGATATCTGCCAGCTTATTGGCTTGTATACCTGTGGTGATACTCTAATGGTCTCATTAGAATGTCAAAACAGTGACATTTAACCGTTGTAATTATCTGTCACCTAATATGACATATTATGACAGATGTGCCGCCATATTGCCTTGTTCTGAATGTGATAGCGTTAATGACATTATTGATTAAACTGTAAGGTTGCATTACATGGGTCTTAACTACAAACTACCCAGTTCTTCTGCTAGCTAGTTTTACTGGCTGGGCCTGTTATTCTAGCTAGGTTGTCACTGTCCGGACTGACATGCTCTAGGTTAGACCATCTGTCAAGTCAATAATTAATAGGACAAATGAATATACACTGAGTGTACAAACATTATGAACACCTGCTCTTTCCATGACATAGACTGCCCAGGTGAATCCAGGTGAAAGATATGATCCCTTATTGATGTCACTTGTTAAATCCACTTCAATCAGTGTAGATGAAGGGGAGGAGACAGGTTAACCAAGGATTTCTAAGCCTTGAGACCACTGAGACATGGATTGTGTACGTGTGCCATTGTTAGCAGTTGATATTATTCTTCAATAACACAGACCCCAAAGCAAATCAGGGGGAGGAAAATAGGTTTATTCAAAGAAGACAAATCATGCGGGGAGGTAGTTGTTCATTCTCGCCGTCCTCAGTGATTCTTTCCAGAGATTCTCTCCTGAGTGATTCTCTCCTGTGATTCTCTCCTGAGTGATTCTCTCCAGTGATTCTCCCAAGAGATTCCCTACTGAGATTCCCTCCTGAGTGATTCTCTCTAGAGATTCTCTCCTGAGTGATTCTCTCCAGTGATTCTCCCAAGAGATTCCCTACTGAGATTCCCTCCTGAGTGATTCTCTCCAGAGATTCTCTCCTGAGTGATTCTCTCCAGTGATTCTCCCAAGAGATTCCCTACTGAGATTCCCTCCTGAGTGATTCTCTCCAGAGATTCTCTCCTGAGTGATTCTCTCCAGTGATTCTCCCAAGAGATTCCCTACTGAGATTCCCTCCTGAGTGATTCTCTCCTGTGATTCTCTCCACAGAACAAAGGGACAGGATGTAGTTTTATAACCCAGCCCTGGCCTGTGGTTGACCAATTAGAATTCCTTGCAATAAAACTGGGCCAATGGCCAAATAACAGGTATACTATTTCAGACCAATGAAAACATAGCACACGTAGCTATGAGTTCAGGACTGATATTCCTAACAGATTCTAAACAGATGTTGAGCTGAAAAACAACTATTTCCATTGATCATCCTCTGCGTTGTGTATTTATCAGGAACAACAGTTTCCTGTGTGTATCAAGAATGGTCCACCACCCAAAGGACATCCAGCCAACTTCAAACACCTATGGGAAGCATTGGAGTCAACATGGGCCAGCATCCCTGTGGAACGCTTTTGCCACCTTGTAGAGTCCATGTCCCAACGAATTGAGGTTGTTCTGAGGGTTCTTAATGTTAGATATATCCAGTGTATTACCATTGATTATACAAATACACAAACAATACAATAGTGAGTAGGCATTAACATGGGAACACTCTTCACCCCCCTCCCCCCAACATGACAAGACCTGGGAAATGCACAACATTCACAGCATCAGATTAGCAAAAAATAAAATGATCCAAACAGGTGGTGGCATGGAAGCGTTTAGCCTAGCGTATTTACACTGAACCAAAATGTTAACGCAACATGCAACAGTTACAGTTCATATAAGGAAATCAATCCATTTAAATACATTCATTATTGTATTGTTTGTGTATTTGTATAATCAATGGTAAATACACTGGATATAACATTAAGATATAACATTAAGAACACCTTGCTAATATTGAGTTGCACCCCCCACTCTATGGATTTCACAACTGGGAATACAGATATGCTGTATATCTGTTGGTCAGAGATACCTTTAAAAAAGTAGGGGTGTGGATCAGAAAACCAGTTAGTATCTAGTGTGACCACCATTTGCTCTCATGCAGTGAGACACATCTCCTTTGCGTAGAGTTGATCGGGCTGTTGATTGTGGCCTGTAGAATGTTGTCCCACTCTTCAATAGCTGTGCAAAGTTGCTGGATATTGGTGGGAACTGG
The DNA here is from genome assembly GCF_901001165.1 of Salmo trutta. Lineage (NCBI taxonomy): Eukaryota > Metazoa > Chordata > Actinopteri > Salmoniformes > Salmonidae > Salmo > Salmo trutta. Next base: position 9,651,539 of record NC_042989.1, on the reverse strand, counting down.
AACACGCTGTCATATACGTCGATCCAGAGCATCCCAAACATGCTCAATGGGTGACATATCTGGTGAGTATGCAGGTCATGGAAGAATTTGAAAATTTTCAGCTTCTAGGAATTGTATGCTTGAATGGTACGACAATGGGCCTCAGGATTTCATCACGGTATCTCTGTGCGTTCAAATTGCCGTCGATAAAATGCAATTGTGTTCGTTGTCCGTAGCTTATGCCTGCCCATACCATAACCCCAACGCCACTATGGGGCACTCTGTTCACAAAGTTGACATCAGCAAACCGCTTGCCCACACAACGCCATACACAGTTGAAACCAGGATTCATCCTGTAGTATGGTATTGCAGTCAGGTCAATACCCTGGTGTGGACGACAAGCACGCAGATGAGCTTCCCTGAGACAGTTTCTGACAGTTTGTGTCCAGAACTTTTTCGGTTGTGCAAACCCACAGTTTTATCAGCTGTCCGGCTGACTGGTCTCAGACGATCCCGCAGGTTAAGAAGCCAGATTTGGAGGTCCTGGGCTGGCGTGGCTACACGTGATCTGCGGTTGTGAGGCCAGTTGAAAGTACTGCCAAATTCTCTAAAACGACATTGGTAGAGAAATGAACATTAAATTCTCTAGTAACCTCTCTGATGGACATTCCTGCAGTCAGCATGCCAATTGCACGCTCCCTCAAAACTTGAGACATCTGTGGCATTGTGTTGTTTGACAAAATGTTTATTGTCCCCAGCACAAAGTGCATCTGTGTAATGATCAGACTATTTATTCAGCTTCTTGATAGGCCACACATGGACTATCTTGGCAAAGGAGAAATGCTCACTAACAGGGGTGTAAACAAATTTGTGCTCTACATTTTTGAGAAATACGCTTTTTGTGTGTATGGAACATTTCTGGGATGTGTTATTTCAGCTCATGAAACATGGGACCAAAACTTTACATGTTACGTTTATATATTTGTTCAGTATACTTCACACATAGTCGCCATAAATTAAAAAGCACGCGTATTATTGACACTGCTGGACTGCACACGCAAACCGAATGCAGTTAATAAACACTCCAGGAAACCTCTCTATAGCCTATTAAATAACATGTGCCTCTTTGAGCTGTCAGTGTGACTCTTCAGACAGTCACAAATTTGATAGGCCTATGCACAATTCATTAGATAGGCATCTCTGTCACAGACATAAAGTCTGTTAACAATTCAGAGAAGCATTAGGGAAAATTCTATCTTCTCCTGTCCAGGAGCCTTGATTATTTTCATATCTCGTTCCAATCCCACTGAAACCCAAAATCCTGACTCCTGTCTCGCGTGAAAATGACTAACTTTATTCTGTAATCCATAGGTTGAGTTATCAAAGCACATCTCTCGCCTATGCATGTCAAAATAACGTGTCCCCTGCTTCTCTGTGCTGTCTCGTACTTGCTGCCCATATGAGAGCTCTGGTAGAGAATGTGTGATCAACAAACGGTATGAGAGTAGATATGGATATTTTTAAAACAGAGTTGGTCCCCTGTAAGATACCTTGATATTTAAACTATTTCCTCTCTTCATCTCTGCGTTATTCATGAGCTGATCTGCTATCTGTATATAATCATCAACTCAATTTTGCCAAATATAGGAAATATTATGTTGTTTGTTGAAGGAGGTTATCTAGCGATCTTAGCAACTTTGGTCATTCGAATTTTGTTTGTCTGCCATTACAAAGTTTATGAAAGTGTATGATTTGACAACGCTATACTCTGGGTCCGCTCTGTGTTGAGATAGCCTACTGCTGAATTCATTGAGAAACATGATAACACTCAGAATTTATGTACAGCCTGTTTTGCAATTCACAACAATGTCATTGGCGACCAAAGATATTTAGTTACTTTGTCATAACTAAATACCAGTTTAATTCCCGGTATTAAAACTTGGTCGATTTTCTGGAAAATATGAATCCTAATAGTGAGTGAATGGCGCTCTACTCGTTTCTACACAATATTTTATGGAGTCGCTGGTTATGGGGAGAATCAGGGGAGAATAATTGTGTATTTGGGTGGGGTGGTGGGGGGGTGGGGGGTGGATAGATGTATGTTCTTTGCCCCCCTGTTCAATAATTCATCAAATCGGCCCAGCGGGGGAACAGACATAGATTTATGGCGTGTGATTGTGCAATGTCTGGATTTATCAGGGCCACGGAGGGAAAATTGACCACAACTACAAAAGGCTATTTCTGCTTTTATTTGATCAGCACGAGAACTCATCAAGGCTAGGGAGGGAGGAAAGGAGGGAGTGGGTGGAGGAGGGATGAGGGGGTGGAGGGAGGAGAGGAGGAATGGAGGGAAGACAGGAGGGAGGGGGGTCTGCAGTTTCATTAAGGGCTGATGGGGGCCCCCTGGTGCATCCCATCTTCATTTTCTAATCCTCCTTCTCTCCTCTCTCGGCCCCGGTCCCGGCCCAGCGACACATTCCTCATTCTGCCCCAGTCACCCGATTAATATGAAACTGTTACAAGAAAATGAGAGTTTATTGATTTGTTTTAAGGCACAAGTCTGTCTGAGGCCCAGCTAGTGTTATTCAGATTCACAGAGGGCCCATAGATAAGTGATTCCAATAAGGAGACACAGAGCAATGTGGTGGAACAGAGAAGATAGGTGGAGGGAGAGAGAAAGAGAGAGAGAGCATTGACTCGGGGAGAACATTTGATCTCTCTTACAGAGGACTAATAGCCTTTAGTGTTTCAATACTTTTTGGTCTGTTTTGTTTCTGAGGTGATTTAATTTGGCGATAGAAAGAGAGAGAGAGATAAAGAGAGAGAGAGCGAGAGAGACTAGGAGGGATATGGATAGTGGACAATCACAATGGTAATGTTCCTAAGGGGGGAGGATAAAAGTCAAATGTAAGATTGCCAGCTAGCCCCCCAATGACACTTCCTCTTCATGGGAAAGCATTGAGATGTGACCAGCGTGGGGGGGCGGAGAGAGAGAAAGAGAGAGAGAGAGATGCATGCCTCTGTTGCAGCTCACCACACCACAGATCCTTCCTTGGGGCGGCAGGTAGCCTACTGGTTAGAGTGTTGGACTAGTAACTGAAAGGTTGCAAAATCGAATACCCGAGCTGACAAGGAAAATATCTGTCGTTCTGCCCCTGAACAAGGCAGTTAACCCACTGTTCCTAGGCCATCATTGAAAATAAGAATTTGTTCTTAACTGATTTACCTAGTTAAATAAAGCTAAAATATATATATATTTTTTTAATCCCAAAATAGCCAGTGATCTGTAGCTGGACCTTATGAGGGGGACAGGGAGGGGGACGGAGGCTCTGGCAGACCTATAATGGGAAATGTGGCATGTTATATGTACTGTACGGTATGTAGGACTCCTACACCCCAGACTGTAGCACCACTGACCACAAGACCCATTAACTGGCCAGCAGCTTTTCTCCCTGTGGAAGAGTCCTGTAGGAATATCCTCTTATTTTAAACACCCTGTTTGATTCCCCTGTCTCAATATTGAATGGTGCTGTACTTCCACAGACATTTGCAATGACGCTGATATCTAATTGGGCAACGAGACAGACAGACGTTCATGATAGAACGTCTATGATGACAGAGACTTAAGCAGCAATACGGATCATCTTAGTATTACAGAGAATGTCATTCAACAGGATCCACTTAGATTGATAGTGGTGTCGTTATACTGTCACAAGGGCGTGTTTATTTTCTTATAGCATTAATAAAAGATGCGTCCCAAATGGCACCCTATTCGCTATGGTCCCTGGTCAAAAGTAGTGCTCTATAAAGGAAATGGGGTGCCACTTGGGGCAAAGATGAGGTCTGTCCGTGTTCCTGAATTGTACCTCGTCAAAAAAAGAACAAAATATATATATATATATAGAGAGAGAAAGAAATGTAGTGATTGATAAAATATTTGGATTTGGAGCTGCTCTGTAGTGTCAAGTGCTATCTTTGTTCTGTGGATTAGGCAGCTAGCTTGCCGAGTTTGCCATTTGTGCGCTCCTTTGTGAGTTGTCTTCTGGTCTTTGCTGTCACAAGTTCTGAAGGTTGAAGAGAAAAGTGGTGTCAGAAAGCTGATTGGTAGCGCAGAATTTCTAAGACAATCTGAATCTTATATTCAGCTACTTTGCCACACTGGATTAGGATGATCTAAGAGGGCTTTGAGAGCCCGATACAAATCAGGCCAGGGAGAAAAAAAGCACAGGGGGAAATTTTACCCTTTTTGTCCTTCGAAGTTAATTGTTAAAGTTATTTTCCCTCTCTCTCTCTCTCTCTCTCTCTCTCTCTCTCTCTCTCTCTCTCTCTCTCTGTTGTCAGAGCTGCTCTGTAGATAAAAAATGGAGTCGTTTTGTTCAGGCATATATTATTTGTATAGACCTGTGGTAGAATAGACATACACAGGTGCACACCTGTGGTAGAAGAGACATACACAGGTACACACATGTACACAGTAATAGGTCTTGTCATCTCAAGTGTTAGTGTTTCTATCACTTGATTTTAAAGGAAAAAGAAATGTAAAGGCCATTAGTACTGTATGATGTTCTATGCATAATATTATACGCATTTCCCCCCATATTCTTCTCCACTTTTCTATTCCAGAGGGCTAAAATGAATGTCAGTTTTACTCAGTGAGTGTTACAGTGTTAGCCTGCACAGTGGCTTTGCTTAGAATTCTCCCGTCAAACAGATGAATACAGCACATTTCAGTTGAAATTGTTGTTGATCAACCGTCAAGAAAGTGTATTGCATTTGCAATTTGTTGTTAATGCAAGAAAATACTGGAATTTTTATCCTTTTAAAATCTGTCTGCGATATCTAATGTTCCAATAGTGATACCACAGCATTAATCGAGTATTGTCAAAATGTCACAAATAGAGTTAATTACTTGATTGAGTGAGTGATTGATTATTTGCTTTAGTGGGCATGATACATTGTATGTATAATGTCTAAGTCTGAAGATCTGTCTAGCACTGTAATTTGTTATCAGTGATAATATATCAGGTCTGATTCAGTAGTATAGTATCCAGTCCTCTCCTCTCCAAGCATTCCATTTCTTGAAGTAGGCTTTAGTTGGGAGAGGAAGATTAAGGCCTCCTGGAGAAGTGGCACAATGCGGTATTAGAGGCTGAAGAGAGAGAGAGAGAGAGAGAGAGAGAGAGAGAGAGAGGGAGAGAGGACCCGAGGAAAGAAATAGAGGGAGAGAGAGAGAGAGAGAGAGAGAGACAGAGAGAGAGAGTGAGAGAGAGAGAGAGTGAGAGAGAGAGAGAGAGAGAGAGAGAGTGAGAGAGAGAGAGAGAGAGAGAGAGTGAGAGAGAGAGAGAGAGAGAGAGAGAGGAACAGAGAAAGAGAAGGAGACAGAGAGAGACTGACTGCTCCTCCACTAAAACTGGAGCTTGGCTGTCACTGGCCTGTTGAAGGTTACTGTAATCTGGCCACTATAACAATCGGTGGACTGCAGAAAGGCCTCTACAGTTAATGGTGCAACTGTGACATATATTGCGTTGGCGAAAAGCAAACAGGGGGAGATTGAAGATAGTTTAACCCACAGACATTTGGCAAGATATGGAACTTTTTTTTATTATTATTATAAGAAATATTTTTAAAAAATACAGGGACAGTGCACGTTAATCAACATCAATATTACTGGGGGTTGGTGTTCAACTCAATACTAGGATGGTGTTCTTAATGTTTTGTCCACTCAGTGTATATGTATATATAGGAAGGTAAGGTCTTATAAACCTAAATAGTGTTAACCACCTTCTTCACCTGTTTTATGAAGGTCAAGTCCAAAATTATGCAAAGATACTTGAAGTTAGACTTTCAGTTTCTCCTCATTGATAAGAACAACTAATTGGGAAGGGTCAGTGATTTTCTTAGAAGTACATATAAACAGTCTCGTCAATATTTAAACGCAGGCAAGAATCCGCCAACCATTTAGAGATGTGGACTATAGTTTCAGTTAACTTGTTAACATCTTGTCTGTTTTTTGAGTGTACATACAGTACTGTATCGTCTGCATACATCTGCATGTCAACTTGTGGGCAAGCAAGTGGGAGAGCATTTATATAGATGGTAAACAGAAGGGGGCCTAATATTGACCCTTGTGGGACCCCAATGTTATTGTAATGAGAGTCATGGAAAAAGAGAGAGGGAGAGAGAGCGTCATCTGAGTGTATACAGTTCTGTTCTGTGTGTCTGTTTGATTTGTGAAATTAGAAGACCTTGTCGTTGAGCTGCCAAATATTACTTCGCTGCCCTGAGCTTGGCAATGTCCACGTCATCTATCATTTTCTTACGATGGACTATGTTGGCATGGAAACTTTCCAAAACCTTCTTAGTTTTTCATTTTTTTTGGTTCCTGAAAGCATTTGGGTTATTAGACAAATTAAGTATAAGGCCTTCTTTTGCTTTGCCGACTTCATTTTCATTCCTGGCGCTGGTGCTTTTATCATAAGCACTAGATAGTCATTAATTTATAGAATCAACGCCGGGAACATCTTTTGTGATCTCATATTAAATTTCCCCCCGAATCCACCCCTTGGCAAAAATTACTCACATCGTTAAAAAATATTTAATTAGGCTGTAGTTTATACAGGCTCACGGGGGAGTGGTGATTTGCATGCGGCAGGTCGCCCTGCGTACTGTGTGAGGGAGATTGGATGTGAGAGGGGTTCTGCGGGTCACAGGCTCAGCCAAGGACTACCATTTGCCAAGGTCAGGCAGGTAGCCGGGTGCTTCCCCTGAGTCCCGTCCAGCACACAGAAAAGACAGCTCCAATTGCCCTTAATTACTGGCTTCCTTTACGCCACTGGCAGTCTGTTTTTGTTTTAGAATACTCTCAGCTTCTGATGCCGACGATGCTGTAGTCATATCTGTGTTCCCCTTCCATTTGTTTTTGATCCAGGAGATACCCAGAGATATTCACTAGGGCCCTGTTATTAGATATTCTACATGAGCATGTGGTGTGATACCACTCTGGCATAGAAAACACACACACACACCGAAGATGGGTGCTGCTTTTGGCCTCTATTCAACATGATGCCAGGTTTATTTTCAACTGTAACACTTAAGAGCACAGGTCTCTTATTCTTCTGTCATTAGAGAGTTTGGAGGGTTTATTATCAAGGCTGGTGGGCCCTCCCACTTTTTTGGACAGCTGTTCCTAGAATAAGTCAGGAATTACAGTGCCTTCAGAAAGTATTCACACCCCTTTACTTTTTACACATTTTGTTGTGTTACAAAGTAGGATTAAAACTCATTTAATTGTCCTTTTTTGTCACCGATCTACACAAAATACTCTTATGTCAAAGTGGAAGAAAAATTCGAACATTTGCAAAATATATATATATATAAAAACATGAAAAGAAAACAGTAATATATCTTTCAATACAGTCAATACATGCTAGAATCACCTTTGGCAGTGATTATAGCTGTGTGTTTTTCTGAGCAAATGTTGGATTGTGCAACATTTGCCCATTATTCTATTCAAAATTCTTCAAGCTCTGTCAAGTTGGTTGTTGATCGCTGCTAGACAACCATTTTCAGGTCTTGCCATAGATGTTCAATTAGATTTAAGTCAAAACCGTAACTCGGCCACTCAGGAACATTCACTGTTGTCTTGTTAAGAAGCTCATGTAGATTTGGCCTTGTTTTTAGGTTATTGTCCTGCTGAAAGGTGAATTAATCTCCCAGTGTCTGGTGGAAAGCAGACTGAACCAGGTTTTCCTCTAGGATTTAGCCTGTGCATAGTTCCATTCCATTTATTTTTTATCCTGAAAAACTCCACAGTCCTTAACGATTACTAACAAACACATAACATGATGCAGCCATCACTATGCTTGAAAATATGGAGAGTGGTACACCATAATGTGTTGTGTTGGATTTGCCCCGAACAAACATAAAGTTAATTGTTTTGGTACATTTTTTGCACTATTACTTTAGTGCCTTGGATGCATGTTTTGTAATATTTTTTATTTGTATAAAGTTCCTTCTTTTCACTCTGTCAATTCATTTAGTATTGTGGAGTAACTATAATGTTGTTGATCCATCCTAAGTTTTTTCCATAAACAGCCATTAAACTATGTAACTGTTTTATAGTCACTATTGACCTAGTTTCTTTCCTCTCTGGCAACTGAGTTAGGAAGCACGCCTGTATTTTTGTAGTGACTGGGTTTATTGATACACCATAAAAAGTGTAATTAATAACTTTGCCTTGCTCAAAGTAATATTCAGTGTCTGCTTTTATTTATTAATTTGTATCTACTAATAGGTGCCCTTCTTTGCAAGGTATTGGAAAGCCTCCCTGGTCTTTGTAGTTGAATCTGTGGTTGAAATTCACTGCTCGACTGAGAGCCCTTACAGATAATTGTATGTGTGGGGTACAGAGATGAGCTAGTCATTCAAAAATCATGTTAAACACTATTATTGCACACAGAGTGAGTCCATGCAACTTATTGTGACTTAACCAAATTAACCACATTTTTGCTCCTGATCTTATTTAGGCTTGCCATAACAGAGGGGTGGAATAGTTATTGACTCTTGACATTTCAGCTTTTCATTTTAAATTAATTTGTAAACATTTCGAAAAACATCATTCCACTTTGACATTATGGGGTATTGTGTGTATTCCAGTGACCCAAAAATCTAAATCTGCAGTCAGCATGCCAATTGCACACTCCCTCAAAACTTGAGACATCTATGGCATTGTGTTGTTTGACAGAACTGCACATTTTAGAGTGGCCTTTTATTGTCCCCAGCACAAGGTGCACATGTGTAATGATCATGCTTCTTGATACGCCACACCTGTCAGGTGGATGGATTTTTTGGCAAAGGAGAAATGCTCACTAACAGGGAGGTAAACAAATTTGTGCACAAAATTGGAGAGAAATACGTTTCTTATGCATATGGAACATTTCTGGGATCTTTTATTTCAGCTCATGAAACATGGGAGCAGCGCTTTACATGTTGCATTTATAGTTTTGTTTAGTTTAGTTAGCTCCGGCACTAGCTATTCAAACCCAACAAGAACAGCAGTTTGCCATTTTAAGAAAACTGTCTTTTTTTCTACTTTCCTTCTTCTTTTTAAACTGCTGAGCTTTATGCCAAGTGTTATCAATGAGGGCAATGTAATATGAATCATTAATACAAGAATAATTATACTCTATCAAACGTGTAATATTCCATTTAGCTAATGTTAAACGCGGTAATTAATTCTGAACCCTAGAGCCAACATCAATTTATTGGATTAGTACTTCACAAAGTCACACCGATATTTTAGACATGTGTGGAGGGAATTTTTAGTAATCTGTAATGTTTCTTTCCTCGTGGGATTGTCCTCTACAGTGCATTCATATTTCATCATTTAATATGCATGTTTGAAGACTTGTTATTTATTTATTCATGATTTTACATACAGTTTACAGTTTTATTTGTAATTTTACATATGATAATTTTTCCTCATCTGAGTGTTGACTTAAATGCCTTTTAGTTTATATTAATAAAGTGGCCTTTAAAGGGGATGTATCGAAAAAGGTTCCTTGTGCAGTCACAAGTTATCACTCTGCCCCTCCTCGACTCTTTGTGACTACACAGTCTCCCTGTCTCTGGGGGTTTCTAAAACATACACACAGACATTTCATCATTTCAAGTCTGGCTGTTGATCATGCATGTGTGTCCCTGCTAAGGCCAGATCTGCTCTGATGGCGTCTGATGGCAGGCGTGATAATTACAAACAGGTTAAGCACTGCAGAGCGGAGGTGAGCCACACACACACAAACAAACACACAGACACTGCACTTGTTTGATGCCAGGGAGTAATTGTGTCATAATGAAGGGGTTGTCTCCTGGCAGAGGGGTCCCAGTGCTTTTGAACGGGGAGCGATGACAAACCCCTCAGGGTACAAAGGCAAGGGGTGGTTGGGTAAATGCGGGTGGAGGGGTGAGAGAGAGAGAGAGAGAGAGAGAGAGAGAGAGAGAGAGAGAGAGAGAGAGAGAAGAGGAGAGAGAGGAGAGAGAGAGGAGAGAGAGGAGAGAGAGAAAGAGAGGAGGCAGGCTGTCTATCATGTGATGATATTTGACAGTGGTGATTATTGCTTTGATGGAGCAGAACACTTAATAAAGGAAGATGACATTTCTGAAGCCCTACCTAATTAAGGGGCTTCCTTTTAAAACAAAGAAGTATGCCATTAAGTCCTTTTTATGTTTGGTGGTGGTTGAATCAGATATTTTCATCATTAATATGAAACTCTATTAGGAAACTCATTAAGTGGTGTCCTTTTTACTTTTGAAAAGCATACAGTCCTCTTCTTCCTTTTTTATGTTTGGTTGAATCAGGTGTTTTATATGAATATCTTCCTTCTTTCCGTCCTTCTTTCCTTCCCAGTCTGTCAGGAGTAAAAGGCGCAGAGGGACGTTCATGGGGGGAGATATTACTGCGTGACCTTCTACAGAATAAGCATGTTGCTAAGGGCACCAGGCCCAGCCGTGCACCGGCCCTGACGATAGCTACCACACCAGCCTCATTTACAATGCAAACGCAGCTGCTGTAATCCAAGTGTCCTTTCTGCAATCACAGAGTATAATCTGCTGCCTCTCTTGTAATAGACAACACTGGCCACTTTACTGCCCACGACGCCACACAATGAATATTTGAGCCTATATTATTTCTCCCCCGACTGTGCATTGTTCTCATCTGGGCATCAGCAAAGATTAAGGCAGATGAGTGCATTGTTGAGCCACTTGTGTGGAAAAGGAGGCTCATTCTAATACAGTTAAAATAGTCATTGGTCGTGTTCATGAATTATAATGGGCAACAAAAGGTTTGTCTGCCGCCAAAGCCTGTGAAAGAGAGATAGCTTTTGGCCTGATTCATCGCCATTCTGAAATAGATTTTAAAGCACTTTGTGTAATGCATTCACCAGCCAGTCAGCACTGGGCTGGCACATTCACGCTGACCGCACGGCCCGGGCTACTGTCATCTCTTATTATTGTATCTTAATCCAATTATAAATGGGATCTCTCATCCTTAGTCCAGTAATCCATGGTAGAGTGTTGCTCTTTAGGTTAAACACTGATGTAAAATGGTCTCTCTTTTCTAAGGGGGATGTGATTATGTCACTCCTTTGTCTGAGGGGAGATCCAGCCATTCGTAATCTGTAGGAGTTCCTAACCCCAGCCCAGCCGGCCCGGCCTGGCCTCCTCAACCTCCCCAGCCCTCTAGCCCCCTCCATCTCTATCCCCAGCCACCTCAGCATCCACCTCTCCGGCCCTCTGAGAGAATCTCATTCCCCTTGTTCTAGTAGATAGATAGAAGCCAGAGGCTGGGTCCCAAATGGCACACTTTCCCCTATATAGTGCACTACTTTTAACCAGAGCCCTATGGACCCTGGTCAAAACGTAGTGCACTGTAAAGGGAATAGGGTGCCGTTTGGGACGTAGCGGGAGACTCTGAGAAGACTTATTTGTAATGTACCGTCTTCTTCTTTCTGTTGCCTCCTTTTACTTTATCTAAAGATATATGCATTGTGTCATGATATCTCTAACAGAACTCTGTCTGTCTTTATCTAAAGATATATGCATTGTGTCATGATATCTCTAACAGAACTCTGTCTATCTTTATCTAAAGATATATGCATTGTGTCATGATATCTCTAACAGAACTCTGTCTATCTTTATCTAAAGATATATGCATTGTGTCATGATATCTCTAACAGAACTCTGTCTATCTTTATCTAAAGATATATGCATTGTGTCATGATATCTCTAACAGAACTCTGTCTATCTTTATCTAAAGATATATGCATTGTGTCATGATATCTCTAACAGAACTCTGTCTATCTTTATCTAAAGATATATGCATTGTGTCATGATATCTCTAACAGAACTCTGTCTATCTTTATCTAAAGATATATGCATTGTGTCATGATATCTCTAACAGAACTCTGTCTATCTTTATCTAAAGATATATGCATTGTGTCATGATATCTCTAACAGAACTCTGTCTATCTTTATCTAAAGATATATGCATTGTGTCATGATATCTCTAACAGAACTCTGTCTATCTTTATCTAAAGATAAATGCATTGTGTCATGATATCTCTAACAGAACTCTGTCTATCTTTATCTAAAGATATATGCATTGTGTCATGATATCTCTAACAGAACTCTGTCTATCTTTATCTAAAGATATATGCATTGTGTCATGATATCTCTAACAGAACTCTGTCTATCTTTATCTAAAGATATATGCATTGTGTCATGATATCTCTAACAGAACTCTGTCTGTCTTTATCTAAAGATATATGCATTGTGTCATGATATCTCTAACAGAACTCTGTCTATCTTTATCTAAAGATAAATGCATTGTGTCATGATATCTCTAACAGAACTCTGTCTATCTTTATCTAAAGATATATGCATTGTGTCATGATATCTCTAACAGAATCATGTCTATCTTGATCTAAAGGAATACAGTACATTCAGAAAGTATTCAGACCCCTTGACTTTTTCCACATTTTGTTACGTTCCTCATCAAACTACACACAATACCCCATAATGGCAAAGTGAAAACATGTTTTTGCAAATTTATTAAAAATACAAAACAGAAATACCTTATTTGCATAAGTATTCAAAATTGACTCAAAATTGAGCTCAGGTGCATCCTGTTTCCATTGATCATCCTTGAGATGTTTCTACAGCTTGATTGGAGTCCACCTGTGGTAAATTCAATTGATTGGACATAATATGGAAAGACACACATCTGTCTATATAACGTTCCACAGTTGACAGTGCATGTCAGAGCAAAAACCAAGTCATGAGGTCGACGGAATTGTCTGTAGAGCTCAGAGACAGGATTGTGTCGAGGCACAGATCTGGGGAAGGGTACCAAAACATGTCTGCAGCATTGAAGGTCCCCAAGAACACAGTGGCCTCCATCATTCTAAAATGGAAGAAGTTTGGAACCACCAAGACTCTTCCTAGAGCTGGCCACCCGGTCAAACTGAACAATCGTTCAGTGACCAAAAGTGACCAAGAACCTGATGGTCACTCTGACAGAGCTCCGTCCACAAGGACAACCATCTTTGCATCACTCCACCAATCAGCCCTTTGTGGTAGAGTGGCCAGACGGAAGTCACTCCTCAGTAAAAGGCATATGACAGCCCGCTTGGAGATTGCCAAGACGCACCCAAAGGACTCTGACCATGAGAAACAAGATTCTCTGGTCTGATGAAACCAAGATTGAACTCTTTGGCCTGAATGCCAAGAGTCACATCTGGAGGAAACCAGGCACCATCCCTACGGTGAAGCGTGGTGGCAGCATAACTCAATATTAGGAAGTTGTTCCTAATGTTTGGTATACTCAATGTAAAATGTAAAAATGAAGCATGGTGGTGGCAGCATCATGCTCTGGGGATGTTTTTTCGCGGCAGGGTCTAGGAGACTAGTCAGGATCGAGGGAAAGATGAACGGAGCAAAGTACAGAGAGATCCTTGATGAAAACCTGCTCCAGAGGACCTCAGACTGGGGTGAAGGTTCACCTTCCAACAGGACATCGACCCTAAGCACACAGCCAAGACAACGCTGTAGTGACTTCGGGACAAGCCTCTGAATGTCATTGAGTGGCTCAGCCAGAGCCCAGACTTGAACCCAATCCAACATCTCTGGAGAGACCTGAAAATAGCTGTGCAGCAACACTCCCCAAATAACCTGACAGAGCTTGAGAGGATCTACAGACAAGAATGGGAGTAACTCCCCAAATACAGGTGTGCCAAGCTTGTAGCGTCATACCCAAGAAGACTCAAGGCTGTAATCGCTGCCAAAGGTGCTTCAACAAAGTACTGAGTAAAGGGTCTGAATACTTATGTAAATGTAATATTTTAGTGTTTTTAAAAACCTGTTTTTGCTTTGTCATTATGGGGTATTGTGTGTAGATTGATGAGGGAAACAAACAATTGAATCAATTTTAGAATAAGACTGTAACGTAACAAAACGTGGAAAAAGTCAAGGGGTCTGAATACTTTCCGAAGGCACCATATACATTGTGTCATGATATCTCTAACAGAACTATGTCTGTTTGCTGCGTACTGTCCTGCATAGAAGTTCTTAGGTACGCATTTGGACCTAAACATGTTGGAGAGGTTTGTTGTTTTCATGACAGAAACGATTCAGAAGCTATTAAGCTATTACTAGTAAATAGTCATGGCTTAGTGATACCATTTTATTAAACAATGGTATGGCCGGTTTTACCTTTGTGATGAAAAATGTGAAGACGTGTTGAAAAATGTGTTTTCCTGGCATACCGCCCAGTTGACCTCTATGAAATGATTAACGTCATGATTTTCATTTCAAAGTTTGGACACTATCAAGTTTGACAACAGAGACCTAATTTGGTTTCATTCGTTTAGCTTGTCCTCTTGGACAAGGACATCGCCAAAACAAAGAAATAATAATGATAAGATTGTTGGGTAATAGGTTGGTTTATCTTTGGTTTTCGTATCTACCTTCATGCATTTGCTAAACTTGCCTCACGCTTGATGTAAAAGCAGCCTATTCGACAGACAGAGGATGTTCATCCCATAAGAATGAGTATAGAAATAAGAATGAGTAGATATAGAAATAAGAATGAGTAGAATGTGAATGCCCATGGTTAGAGGTTCTATATCTGTTCCACTCATTCTAATTCTATGGTTCATCATGCCATTTGATTCTAGTGAAACTATAGGCTATGTTCAACCACATTCATCAGCCTTCTATATTTTATGGTTTTAACATGTTTAATTGATTTTAAGCCATGATCTTGGCTAGACAGTAAGACACGCCAAATACCTTGTAAATAGTAAACACATACAGCTACAACAGCAAGTTCACTTCATGGTATTGGTGTATCATTTCACTTCTTAATCATTGTTTCTGCTTGGGATGATAATTTATGAAGGACTAAATTGCTTAAAGGGATTTGACATTAAAGGGATTATTCCCATGTAATCCTTTGGTCCCTGTAGACCCAACCTGATCAGTGAGCGCTGCATGGCCAAACACCACCAGCACACTTTAGGAAATACCAACACGCACACACACACACACACACACACACAAACACACTGAAGGAAATACCAACGCCATGCAATTGGATATTCAAGAAGGGGGTTCGTATTAGAGGCAGAGACATATTAACAGCCTGCTGGTTTTCCTTGTCATCCCCAATTAACGATGGCAAATCCTGTTTTCATCCTAGTAAATGAGAGTGTTTAAAGGTTAGGGGATTTCATTTATTTCATTTTATAACTAAAGCAGCTTGTAATTTTCTATGGGTGTTAAGTTTGAATTTTGGGAGGGGGGGGGTAGAATTAGGAATGGGAATGGTGTTGTTACAGGATCCTGTATACCTCTGGAGACACACACACACACACACACACACACACACACACACACACACACACACACACACACACACACACACACACACACACACACACACACACACACACACACACATAGGTTCAGCCTATTAGGAGAGTAAAGGCTGTTGTAAAAACAAGACAATATTCTCTGGACTGTTAGTATTTGTGTGTAGGTATGTGTGTGTGTGGGATGTTGCTGCATAAATACTAATAGTCCCTGTTCATGTGTCCCTCCCTGCAGGTGGAGCTGACAGGCAGCAGTGTGTTTGACTACGTCCACCCTGGCGACCACGTTGAGATGGCAGAGCAGCTGGGCATGAAGCTGCCTCCAGGCCGAGGCCTCCTCTCTCAGGGCACTGCCACAGAGGACGGCGCCAGCTCTGCCTCCTCCTCCTCACACGCAGAGACCCCCGAGCCAGGTGGGCTTTACAGGGCACCCGCCGCTGGCAAAGGGGGAGGAGAGGGAGGCAGATGGATGGGAGATGGTGGGGGGAGTGGGAGAGGGGGAGAGTTGGGGATGGATGGGAGACAGGGGGATGGAGTGGGAGATGGTGGGGGGAGTGGGAGAGGGGAAGAGTTGGGGGTGGATAGGAGATAGGGGGATGGAGTGGGAGATGGTGGGGGGAGTGGGAGAGGGGAAGAGTTGGGGATGGATAGGAGACAGGGGGATGGAGTGGGAGATGGTGGGGAGAGTGGGAGAGGGGAAGAGTTGGGGATGGATAGGAGACAGGGGGATGGAGTGGGAGATGGTGGGGGGAGTGGGAGAGGGGAAGAGTTGGGGATGGATAGGAGACAGGGGGATGGAGTGGGAGATGGTGGGGGGAGTGGGAGAGGGGAAGAGTTGGGGATGGATAGGAGACAGGGGGATGGAGTGGGAGATGGTGGGGGGAGTGGGAGAGGGGAAGAGCTGGGGATGGATAGGAGACAGGGGGATGGAGTGGGAGATGGTGGGGGGAGTGGGAGAGGGGAAGAGCTGGGGATGGATAGGAGACAGGGGGATGGAGTGGGAGATGGTGGGGGGAGTGGGAGAGGGGAAGAGTTGGGGATGGATAGGAGACAGGGGGATGGAGTGGGAGATGGTGGGGGGAGTGGGAGAGGGGAAGAGTTGGGGATGGATAGGAGACAGGGGGATGGAGTGGGAGATGGTGGGGGGAGTGGGAGAGGGGAAGAGCTGGGGATGGATAGGAGACAGGGGGATGGAGTGGGAGATGGTGGGGGGAGTGGGAGAGGGGAAGAGCTGGGGATGGATAGGAGACAGGGGTATGGAGTGGGAGATGGTGGGGGGAGTGGGAGAGGGGAAGAGTTGGGGATGGATAGGAGACAGGGGGATGGAGTGGGAGAGGGGAAGAGTTGGGGATGGATGGGAGACAGGGGGATGGATAGGAGACAGGGGGATGGATAGGAGACAGGGGGATGGAGTGGGAGATGGTGGGGGGAGTGGGAGAGGGGAAGAGTTGGGGATGGATAGGAGACAGGGGGATGGAGTGGGAGATGGTGGGGGGAGTGGGAGATGGTGGGGGGAGTGGGAGAGGGGAAGAGTTGGGGATGGATAGGAGACAGGGGGATGGAGTGGGAGATGGTGGGGGGAGTGGGAGATTGGAAGAGTTGGGGATGGATAGGAGACAGGGGGATGGAGTGGGAGATGGTGGGGGGAGTGGGAGAGGGGAAGAGTTGGGGATGGATAGGAGACAGGGGGATGGAGTGGGAGATGGTGGGGGGAGTGGGAGAGGGGAAGAGCTGGGGATGGATAGGAGACAGGGGGATGGATAGGAGACAGGGGGATGGAGTGGGAGATGGTGGGGGGAGTGGGAGAGGGGAAGAGCTGGGGATGGATAGGAGACAGGGGGATGGAGTGGGAGATGGTGGGGGGAGTGGGAGAGGGGAAGAGTTGGGGATGGATAGGAGACAGGGGGATGGAGTGGGAGATGGTGGGGGGAGTGGGAGAGGGGAAGAGTTGGGGATGGATAGGAGACAGGGGGATGGATAGGAGACAGGGGGATGGAGTGGGAGATGGTGGGGGGAGTGGGAGAGGGGAAGAGTTGGGGATGGATAGGAGACAGGGGGATGGAGTGGGAGATGGTGGGGGGAGTGGGAGAGGGGAAGAGCTGGGGATGGATAGGAGACAGGGGGATGGGGTGGCTTTTAATGAAAAAACTGATTGGTGTTAACATTAGAACGAAATGTGCCATCTTCAACATGGTTTCAAAAGGGAAAGCTTTTGGCATTTTTATGCTGTTTTGTAATTGCTTTACTTTGGTTATTTGAAAAGCTATTATGAGTTTGGGTGTTTGGCTGGCATACCTGATGTTGTTATTGTTTTTACAATAGAGTACAGACATTTTAGACCATGTCAGTACTGAGTTGCTGCATTTTATCCTTGTAGTGTCAAGTAAGAACAACAGTAGATTGATTTGGCTGTTGACTCACACTCAGACCAGTCTGGGGGGGTTTTCTGTTATGAAGGGTGTGTGTGTGACATGATACGTCTGATGAGTGTCTCCAGCAATGCCCCAGATCCTCACAGGGACAGTGGAGAGAGAGACTGTGAAGCCCAGCCGTACTGTAACACGAGCTTCTCCACCCTGCCTCCTTCCCCAATTTAATTAGAGAAGGAATTGTATAGAAGGAATGAAAAGAGGTGACATTCCTCATTGGGATTCTTTTCAGGCCTGTTATAGGCTTTGCCTTCCAAATGTTCCCATTTTCATTGTGTTGTACTGATGATAATTTAAGTATTAGGGGAAAATCCATTTATAAATTAAACAAAATGACTTGATATCCATCAGTCCCTTAGTTCATCAAGCTGTTCAAACAGGAGGAAGATTGGCTGGTCGGCCCGGGTCTTCGGAGAGACTCAGTAATTAGATCTGCGAAGGATTTATTCTTTGCTGATTGGGGCTTTAAATTAATTGAAGTTCCACATTTGTGGTTTTGTCCTTTTCGTGCCTTTTTTCCCCGGCAGGAGATATTTCACACTGGCAGAGCAGCGGAAGAAGAGAGGAGAGGGAGAGACTGTGTAGGAGTGCTTTCCGATGTTCATTTCTTTGGCGAGGAGAGAGAGAAATAAAGAGGGTGTCTAATGAGCGTTAGGGCTCCTGACATTGAGATTTATTTGTGTACACAGGGACTCATTATGAATGGGCTGTAGGAACAGAAAAAGGGCACCCAACACTTTCCCACCTCCACCACTTCCTGTCCTTTTCTCCTTTTTCTCCTTTCTCTCTCTGTCTCTTTCTTTCTCTCTCTCTCCCACTCTCTCTCCTCTCTCTCACTCTCTGGCAGCCAAGTGAAAGAGAAAGCGGGCAGTGTTTAAGGGAATGCCAGGTTTTTCCGTCCTCTTGTCACCTTCCACTTTACCCGTAAACACACACACAGACAGCGACCCCCCCCCCCCCCCCCCCCCCCCCACACACACACACACAACTCCACCACAGAGCTCCTGTTGTACTTCCTCTCTCAGCTCCTCCAACAGGGATGTCACATCTTCTTCCCCAGCCATACCTGCAGGATATAATAGTGTTATCAACAGTCTATTTTGCATACATGCAGCAGACTGGGATTCCTCCCCCTTCTCCTCTCAAGGGCATGTCAGCTTGGTAATAAAGCTGTGAGTGGGGTGTGTGTACGTGTCTGAGCAGACAGTCTTTTTCTTGGAGATAGTAATCCTGGGTGTTTGTCAACAAGGTTTCTCTGGTAAGTATGAGAGTGGAGCAGGATGCACTAGCGATGTGATTATTTACATTTGATGGTTAAGTGCCTTGCTCTAGGGCACATCGACAGATTGTTTTTTTACCTAGTCGGCTCTGGGTTTCGAACAAGCGCCTTCTATCTTCTATTTTATTATATGAAGAATCATTTTGGGGGTTATCATTTTCTGAGTAAAGATTGCAGGAAGGGAATAGAGGTCATTGAATATTTCACCCAATCAAGACGACAATATGGGTGTCTTTTAGGATGCCAGTATAAAATCGTTTTCAATAGTGTTGCACATGAAGTATTTTGGTCCAATCAAAGCAAAGCTTTGTGTGTTTACACTGAGGTTCCAGAGAGGCACAAATGGCAACTTCTTTTTCAATATATTTCTATCCATCAGTCTTCCTCAGGTCACACTAGGGAGTCATTTATTGATTGGTATTCATTTGAACTCCCAGTAATGTTCCCCCACAACAATCCTATATAGCATGTCTCTCAATATGAATGTTTTGGAACGTTTACGCCAAAGTCTAAGGAGGAGACGTAATTAAGTTTCAAGTTTTAACTTCATTTGCCATATGTGGGCAGCGGAGCTCTCGTATGAAAAACAACATTTTCTATTCTTATCACAGGAAGTAGTGTCCAGTCAAGGTAGTGCAGTTCGGTCTTACATCATTCAAATGAGTTCAACAATATTCTGTTCATTTAGGTGTAAAAAGAAAACTAATTGACATAAATAGTTCATTATGTGTCACAACAGTCTTAATTGTCCAAGGCATTGACTTATGTAAGGATCATAAGTCCTTGATTATTGTTGCTAATTATGCTATTAGTACAATGAATGTGAATAATTCTGTGTAATTGTACACATTTATCATAATTAGGAAGTTACCAAAGTTATTGTCATCTACATTTTACATCATGTAAAGGACAATTATCATTAGTTTCTCAAAAGATAGAGTGGCTGTGGAGCTGTGGGCAGTCGAGCCGGATGGGCTGGGGTGTATGTGTTAGACAGTGTTTGTGTATACTGGCTGGGGTGTATATGCGCTGGGCAGTGTGTGTGTGCGAGCATGTGTGTGTGTGTGTGCGTGTGTGTGTGTGTGTGTGCGTGCGTGTGCTTGTGTGTGTGTGTGTGTGTGTGTGTGTGTGTGCGTGTGTGTGTGCGTGTGTGTGTGTGTGTGTGTGTGTGTGTGTGTGTGCTTGTGTGTGCGTGTGTGTGTGTGTGTGTGTGTGTTTGTGTGTGCGTGTGTGCGTGCGTGCGTGCGTGCGCTTGTGTGCGTGTGTGTGTGTGTGTGCTTGTGTGTGCGTGTGCTTGTGTGTGCTTGTGCGTGCGTGCGTGCGTGCGTGCGTGCGTGTGTGTGTGTGTGTGGACTTGGTGAACTCCTCTCCCAGTAGGTTAGACCTTTGATTTGTGTGGATCTTCCTCTAGCCTTTAACAGGTGTCTGCTGCATGTGACATTTGAAATGCAAATAAAGCTCTTTGCCAAAAGCCCCAGAATCTACCCTTGACAAGCCAGAGCAACCCCCTCTCACACACACACACACACACACACACACACACACACACACACACACACACACACACACACACACACACATGCTCGCACACACACACACACACACACACACACACACACACACACACACACACACACACACACACACACACACACACACACACACACACACACACACACACACACACCTGGTATGAGGGTCTGAGTCGAGGGCAGGGTTCTCCACCTTGGTATGTGTAGAAAAATATCTGTCAGAACACACTATTAACTCCATAGACATGCACTGATCGGGCAAATTCAAATTCACACTTTTATTATGGATTTGCAAATGTGCTTCAATTAATTAAATAAAACCACTTTAACAAAGAAAGACTAAGTACGGTGCAATTATTATATTACAAAATTATTATACTAAAGCAAGAATTAGCCATTTAAAAACGGGCGTGCTCTCCGAGTTTAATTGGATTTTTCAGAGTACATAATGAGCAATCAGAGACTATTATTAGTAGACTTTTCTAATGACTTTTTTAACTAAGACTAGAGGAGGTGGATGTTCTGTTTACAATAGGGCATGAAAAAAGGTAATGGAAGAGTTGACTGACGACATAAGAGCTCACTGCTCTGATGTGAAATACATCTCATCCTCCACGTGAATATCTCTCATAGATATAGATTTTAATATCATGTAGGCTGAAATCAAACTTCTGAAGTGACATGTATAATTGAGAATATTATTTGACTACAGAGATTTGCTTCTGCTCTGCATGTGTGTGTGTGTGTGTGTGTGTTTTGGTGTGTGTGTGTGTGTGTTCGTGTGTGTGTGTGTGTGTGTGTGTGTGTGTGTGTGTGTGTGTGTGTGTGTGTGTGTGTGTGTGTGTGTGTGTGTGTGTGTGTGTGTGTATTCGTGTGTTTGAATTATCCCCAACCCCAGCTATTGTCCTGGGAAATAGGAGAGGAAGGAAACAATGACCTCCACCTGTTCTTGTGAATTAATGTTAGCCAGGAGAGGATGGGAGGGTAGAGGAGAGGAGAGGAGAGGATGGGAGGGTAGAGGAGAGGAGAGGAGAGGAGAGGAGAGGAGAGGAGAGGAGAGGAGAGGAGAGGAGAGAGGAGGGGAGAGGAGGGGAGAGGAGAGGAGGGTAGAGGAGGGGAGGAGGGTAGAGGAGAGGAGGGGAGGAGAGGAGGGTAGAGGAGGGGAGGAGGGTAGAGGAGAGGAGGGGAGGAGAGGAGAGGAGGGTAGAGGAAAGGAGGGGAGGGGATGGGTCAGGAGCTACCGTCTTCTCTGGTCCTACTGGAGGAAGGGTGGGGGCGTAGGAGGGTGTTTGAGTTAGGCCAGGCTCTCCTCCTGGCTGATAGACCTGCTGGAGCTGTTTATAAAGCGTGCAGACACACACACACACACACACTCGCCCTCTCTCACTGTCGCTCCTGGCCACAGTCAGCCAGAGAGGAAGTCTTCAGAGAGGCCCAGGGGCTGATATGCAGCCAGGTTGGCTGTGTTGGAGTAGTGTATAGAGGCTGGTTGGATAGGGTGGCAGGTTGGCTGTGTTGGAGTAGTGTATAGAGGCTGGTTGGATAGGGTGGCAGGTTGGCTGTGTAGGAGTAGTGTATAGAGGCTGGTTGGATAGGGTGGCAGGTTGGCTGTGTTGGAGTAGTGTATAGAGGCTGGTTGGATAGGGTGGCAGGTTGGCTGTGTTGGAGTAGTGTATAGAGGCTGGTTGGATAGGGTGGCAGGTTGGCTGTGTTGGAGTAGTGTATAGAGGCTGGTTGGATAGGGTGGCAGGTTGGCTGTGTTGGAGTAGTGTATAGAGGCTGGTTGGATAGGGTGGCAGGTTGGCTGTGTAGGAGTAGTGTATAGAGGCTGGTTGGATAGGGTGGCAGGTTGGCTGTGTTGGAGTAGTGTATAGAGGCTGGTTGGATAGGGTGGCAGGTTGGCTGTGTTGGAGTAGTGTATAGAGGCTGGTTGGATAGGGTGGCAGGTTGGCTGTGTTGGAGTAGTGTATAGAGGCTGGTTGGATAGGGTGGCAGGTTGGCTGTGTTGGAGTAGTGTATAGAGGCTGGTTGGATAGGGTGGCAGGTTGGCTGTGTAGGAGTAGTGTATAGAGGCTGGTTGGATAGGGTGGCAGGTTGGCTGTGTTGGAGTAGTGTATAGAGGCTGGTTGGATAGGGTGGCAGGTTGGCTGTGTTGGAGTAGTGTATAGAGGCTGGTTGGATAGGGTGGCAGGTTGGCTGTGTAGGAGTAGTGTATAGAGGCTGGTTGGATAGGGTGGCAGGTTGGCTGTGTAGGAGTAGTGTATAGAGGCTGGTTGGATAGGGTGGCAGGTTGGCTGTGTTGGAGTAGTGTATAGAGGCTGGTTGGATAGGGTGGCAGGTTGGCTGTGTAGGAGTAGTGTATAGAGGCTGGTTGGATAGGGTGGCAGGTTGGCTGTGTTGGAGTAGTGTATAGAGGCTGGTTGGATAGGGTGGCAGGTTGGCTGTGTTGGAGTAGTGTATAGAGGCTGGTTGGATAGGGTGGCAGGTTGGCTGTGTAGGAGTAGTGTATAGAGGCTGGTTGGATAGGGTGGCAGGTTGGCTGTGTAGGAGTAGTGTATAGAGTCTGGTTGGATAGGGTGGCAGGTTGGCTGTGTTGGAGTAGTGTATAGAGGCTGGTTGGATAGGGTGGCAGGTTGGCTGTGTAGGAGTAGTGTATAGAGGCTGGTTGGATAGGGTGGCAGGTTGGCTGTGTTGGAGTAGTGTATAGAGGCTGGTTGGATAGGGTGGCAGGTTGGCTGTGTTGGAGTAGTGTATAGAGGCTGGTTGGATAGGGTGGCAGGTTGGCTGTGTTGGGGTCATGTGTGCTCAGATGTGATACTCTTACACAGGGGCAGCTGTCTCAGATTTGTATCTACCATACCGCCGTCCTGCCTCATTTATAGTCTGCTGGTGAAATTGCTCTCTTTTAGATGTCTTGTAGCCCAGAGTCCATATTGTTCTTTGGTGGTGGGGGCAGCAAGGCAATACCATGTAGTCATATTGTACAGGCTATATGTGGAGTGTACATTTCACAGATGTGTATGTTCACAAATGTGGTGAAGGGTTTAACATGGCATGTTGTGACGGTGAATACTGTAGCTGGTGGCTAGTGACAGTGGATCCCATCCCAGTTCAGTCCAGCCCTGTCTAGCAACATCAACCAGCTTCGGTTTATTCTCGCTCACGTCTCCGTCTGATTAGGAATGCAAATCCAAGTGTTTTGTTCATCTGTCTCTGTCAATACGAGGATATATTCAATTAAATAAACATCAGTCTTTGTTGTGATGCCCCCCTCTCTTTCTTTTATCTATAGGAACAGTCAGTCTACAAAGCAGACAGAGCTTATGTTACTTAGAATGAAAATGCCAATGGAAATAAGGAAATGTGTTGCGTCTTGTGTACTCGCTAGGAAATATGATATTTGCTGTCCAGTATTTATTATTTGAAACATGCCTGTGACAAAGATTTCTGGATTTAGCGTTTCATTTTCATGTCGGTTATTTTCAATAAGGAGATAGGAAGTGGGATTTATGCTCGTTTCCTGTGACTGTGAGATGTGGTCTCCATCCCAAATGGCCCCCTATTCCCTGTATGGGCCCTGGTCAAACGTAGTGCACTAAATAGGGAATAGGGTTCCATTTGGGACACAGTAGTGGACTGTGCCATGGCATTGAGTTCAGAGCAACTCTTCTTCTTTATTATTATGAAGAAATTCCCTTAGGGGATCTCACTTCACAAACCTGCTGTGGTAATTCCAACAAACTAAAGGTCAAGAGAGCAGGATAATACGTATTGGAATATATTATTTTATTTAAGAAATAAACACTATAGCAATTTCCAGAATTAAGTCAGAAGGAATTGCAAACAACCTACAAAAAATATCTTGCTATTGTCTTTACTACTGTAAGTGTGACTGAGATTGCATGTGGTATTGAAAGTAGTTGGTTTTCCTATATATAAATAAATATAGCTACCTATATGAATTGAGATTAGTGGTTGTTTAAACAAAGCTTGTACTGTGTGATTTCTGTGAATGATTTACCTGTCTTGGTTTCCTAATTTAACACTCATAAAGCTCCTAACAGGGTAAAAGTCGTAATATAGTCCCTTGATTTTCTGCTTGCAGGGGGAAAAAACCATAAGTTACCTTAGAATGATGAAAGTACATATCAGTCCATCAGATAGATTCTCTGTCAAAGCATCAGTGTGGGTGTTGATGAACTAGGCATCGTAAATAAAGGCCTACCTGGCTCCTCGATCGCTAAGACAAATGTTTTTTAATCATCTGATGTGTTCATTTATCCCAGGGCTCTAACTTTAGCCTTAAATTAAGCCTCTTGCTAAAGCATAACTTGATTTAAAATTTTTAATAAATCAAAATACCCATCAATCATGGCTAGCCTTCGTGTGGCAGCAAGTCTTTGATAAAATGATTCACTGCTTGCTGTATTTTTCCTTACAAAGCACTGAATATATTGTAGTTTCTGTTATGCTTATAGCTGTAGTTTTAACCCAGACTTTATTCATAGACCCCACTTTTAGATATGAAACTAGAGTGTATTGATGAATTATGAGTGTCGTTCTTGCTTGTGTTATTTATCAAATGAACCCCCTTCAACAAGCCCATTGTCCCCGCTGTGCCTCGTCCACTTTTTATAGAAATTCTGTCACTTACAGTTGGCAGTGACTGTGCTCAGTTATACATATTTGTCGTTAATGCAGATCAATGTCAGACAAGGAAAGCGTTGGAACAGCGTTCATCTGAAAGCTGACATCTCAACCCTTCTGTAGTGCAATTATTCAGGTTGCAGGTGCAGCCAATTATGTAGTATTATCTAGAGTCCGTCTGTGTACAACGCACCCCTCTGACAGCTAGTCGACTGTACATGAAGACAATGGCTTCTGCTGTAACCCCTTAAAAAGCCCTTCCCACATTACTAAAAAGACTTATCAATGCTTTTGAAACGGCTGTGCGTTTCCATCATCACTCCTCCTAGTACCCGGAGCTGCTCCCAGGCGCTATCAAACCGCTCGGGCTCGTTGCCTACATACGCAAAACAATCCCTAAAGAGGAACAAAGAAACTAATGACAGCTTAGCCGGCCTAAAAGATTGAAAATTCTGTCACGTTGAAAGTACAAGATCACTGGAGGAGAAAGGCATCAGAGCTTTGAAAGACAGAGGCAGGATCAAGCAGTCTCCAGACTATTAGAAGCCAGTTTTATTTAAGCTTATTTGGCTGATAAGGTTGTCAGAAAAGGCTTTTTTATCAGCCTAGTGTAGTAGGGAGGCATTACCACACTGCTCTGTTCCCATGCAGTGTAGAGAGAGTGCTGCAGTGCTTTGTGGGAAAGGCTTTTGATAAAGCTGCCACATGTTTTCACACAGGAGGAAAAGCCACTTTGGAGTTCAGCTCTCTGATGTTAAGCGGTGGAGAATAATAATACACTGTTGAGAATGGGGACCCTCTTGTTTATATATTGTATTATTTTCTTCATATGTAGACAGAGCTTTATTGTGTAATCTGAACAGTCTGCATTGGTTAATGTATTGTCTTTGAATCGCTCTGTATAAGAGAAATACGTGGTCAGAGAAGTAGTAATCTGGCAAGACAGAGGGTTTCTTAGACTTCCCATCCGGGAAGAGAAAGGGAATACAAAATAGTAGCCATTGCAGTCGCTCTGTTTAAAAAAAAAAAGCAATTGAGTTCTTTTTGCAGTTTGCGGAAATGACAAACCATGTCCCTTTGAATATCGCAGAGGGTGGAATATCAAAGACCAAGCATGTTGACAGAAAACGCAAACAAATAACAGTCATATTGTCCGACTCCGCCAACGACTCCTCGCTCACAAATAACGGCCTTCTAGAATTGTACATTGGGAGTGTTAACTTATCAGACATGAAATATCGGGATGTCTGAATGACCCTGTCTAACTGGGTAGGAATGCATTGGTATTCTGTTAAGCTCTTATAGGCAAGATGGGTCACTGTGTTTCTCAGGCATTTATTCATGGAAAAGGAACTGCTGCTGCAATCTGACTTTCCTCCCTTTTAAATACATCTTTTAGATCATTCACAGGAGTAAATAATGGCCTTATTTGCAGCTTTGTGCGCTATTTAGAATGCCCTCTCTCAGAGCTGAATTGCTTTTTGTTGGGCCTAAATTTCATATATATATTTTTGTTTAACTAGGTGCTTATAAGAGCCGGTAGTAGATAACAACAAACAGCAAACGGGTCTACTCCCAATAAACTGGGAAATTATCGCTTCTGCTCTTCCTCGTGACACAATTTGTCAAACCTGCTGATAGGAAACAAATTCTATTCATAAGGTTCCCCTCCTCCCGTCAGCATCGGTGTGATTCGGTAGCAATTCAATTATAGTTTTGTGAGATAGTGAGCCCAGAGAGAGAATCCAGGCTGACAAGAAATATGACAGGACAGTTACAGAGTGTTTATGCAATTAAACTTTCACTGACAATACCTGGCGAATGATGAATGCCTGGGCTGAGGTGTGTGTGTGTGCACAAGCAATGTCCCACAAGGATTGCACATTTTTCATTATTTTACAGCTGCTCTGATCTTCCAGGGCTGGCCGGGAGCTGTTGCAGGGAGGGAGAAGAAGTGAGAGTTTGGAGGAGGGAGAAGGAGAGGGGGGTTAAAAGAGTGGGGGAGAGAGAGAGAAGGAGATAGGGGTTAAGAAAGAGAGTGGAGAGAGGGGGAGAGAGAGAAGGAGATAGGGGTTATAGAAAGAGTGGAGAGAGGGAGAGAGAGGGGGAAAGGGAGAGGGCCTAGTAGAGAGAGGGTGTGGAGGGGTGTATAAGGGGGATGGAGTGTGGGGAAGGGAAAAGCTTGTTCTATTGTTGAGAGGACAGAAGCAACGAGTGACCCTCTTAAAACAGAGATAGGGTTTTTAAACGTGTCAATGACGTTAAAAGAGGACTAGCTGTTTCTTCCATAAAAATGACTGTGTTGTGAGCACTGAAACTATAGCACTTTAGGTTAGAATGACTTTACATTTAGTTTATGTTTAGCAATTACGTTTAGTATGGGTATTTTGTATTTGATTTCTTCACACTCATACAGTGTGTAAAAGCTACACCTGAAGGCTCAAACCCAGAGTAAAGTGTCAAGGGAGGCACCGCAGTTTGGTATAATCATAAGATTATCTTATGTGGTGCAAAAAATGTATTCCGTGTTAACATACAATCCAATTCTCAGGCAGTTTGCATTTCATTTGTTATCAGACAGTTGGCAAATTCAAATCCTATTTTAATAGAGTAGAAATGATTTCAAAGCTACTCTTTATCTAATGGAATCTGAATATTTTCCGTCAAAGAGACTGACAGTATCTACATGGGATGTCAATATTCATAATTGCATGATGGTGTGTAGAGTCTGTTCCTATAGGACTCCTGTGATGATGTACTGTGTCTTAAATAAAATATAGGGCCAGGTTTGTGTGCCAGCTCGCTAGCGCTCAACACTCCTTACGTCTCAAACAGCACCCTATCGGCCCTGGTCAAAAGTAGTGTACTATATAGGGAATAGGTTGCCATTTGGGACGCAGCCCCTACTGGCTTCCCCTTCATCCTGTCTTTGTCTTCTACCTTAATCGTGGTAGTCTTCAAAAGCCCATTAAAAATAGGGAGCGAAGGCATGGAGGAGCAAAGAGTGTCGAACACAAACACACATTGATAACACACATCTGTCTGTTCTGTGAGATGAAAAATTGCATTTCACGACAGAAAACGGGCGACCTCGCTAGCGTTACCTGCATAGTGAAGTACAAAGAAGCAAGATCTACAATGATGTCATGGTAGAACGCGGACTAAAAGACAGTTGCGAAAATGTAACGAGACAAGGGATGTTAGAATTATGTTGTGTGATAGCTTCTCTGTTTATATTCTAGTTAACAAGGTCGTTGTGACCTTGGAAGTACATGTCTTTGTCTACTTTGTCACTGGCTTCATTTGCTAGTTATCAGCCCTACAGACAGAGCCCGGTAAATGTTATTAGTGTGTTAGTCAATGGTTGGCATTCCACTGAGGGTTTCACCGACACCAGTTCGTTTGTCCACAGATCAGAATTTAGGAGAGGTGTTCATTTTAATTAATCATTTGTCCTTCAAACAGTCTAGTTTCTCTCCTTCGTTATACGTTGGTTCTCCACAGATAATTAGGTCCCATAGTTCAGCTAATTCCACTTGAGAACTGGCTGTAGCCACCTGCTTCTTTTGTATGGGTAATCTTTGTCTTGTAAGATTCTGTCCCCGTAGACTATTGCAGCTCATGAAGAATGAGAAAATGTCTCTTCCCCACAGTGTCCTCCGTGCACTTGCCTAAAATTTTAATTGTATGCGTACAACACATTCTCTCTCTCTCGCACGCACGCACACACACACACACACACACACACAGACAACCGCACACACACACACATACTCTCTCTCTCACACACACAAATACACACACCTTGGTGTGATAGGGAGGTGTTGATTTTTAGGTGTATATGGATCTGAAAGGGAAACTAATCCTATTAATTCAAAGTGAATAACAAAGAGTAGCAGGCCTTTTCCCATGTTGTTCCATTTATTCAACCTGCTAGTGTTTTGTTCTTCCATCATAATTATTTCCCAGTCAGATCCGCACTGATTTCCTGGTGGACTTGTGTACCTCAGACTAACTTATAGAACAACGGAGCTGGGATAATTCACACTATTCCTCTGGGGTGGAGTTCTCCGTTTTTTCAAGGACATTTTTATTACAAAGCTGATGGAATTTGCATATTAATTCATTTCTTTCCATTTTTAAGATTAAATGTTGTCAACATGTATCAGTGCAAGGCTTTGACAGAGCTGATGAAATGGGTCAGTCAAGCTTGAACATTTTGGAGTATAGCAGCCATCTGCAACCTCCGAGCCCCCAGTGCCAAGCGCTCTCTGTCTCTCCTGCAACTTGATTAAAGAAAAGGACTTTGACTGGGGAGGGGCGGCGGGCGGATAGGAAGAGGGGAAGGCTAAAATGATATGCCAAATTCTATCAACTTGATTAGACTGTCATTAGAGGCCGTCGATTCATAAAGAGCATTTTCATGGTTTTTTTCTTCTTTTTTTAGATAAAGACAAATACGATTTCCTTTCTAATACATCCCTTGTGCTTTTTTTGTATCTATTATCACACCAATAGACCGACCATCTGCAGCTCGAGGCTTCACCTATTTATTCTCATTCTGAATCACTCAAGAGTGAAGTCCAGTCCACTATCCCGCGTGATTATAC
Source organism: Salmo trutta (assembly GCF_901001165.1). NCBI lineage: Eukaryota > Metazoa > Chordata > Actinopteri > Salmoniformes > Salmonidae > Salmo > Salmo trutta. The sequence continues at coordinate 9,621,635 of NC_042989.1, read as the reverse complement.
GTTTCCTCGGCAGCACTACATTGATTAACTTAAACGACTGGCAATGAGCAAACCAGTTTTCAGAACTGTTTCATGTTCACAATCATAAATGAACACAAATCCCTGGCTATGTCTTTCATATGCTGGAGTCAGTGCTGGAGTCAGTGCTGTACTAGGCACTACACAGTAAGTAGCCCTGTCTCTGTTTATCTTCTCATCCCATGTTCATTAGTTGTGACTAGAGTCTCTGTCTTGACAAGTGTTATTGCTGTTCCGTCCTCTTCCGTCCTGTACCGTCCTGTACCGTCCTCTTCCGTCCTGTACCGTCCTGTACCGTCCTCTTCCGTCCTGTACCGTCCTGTACCGTCCTCTTTCGTCCTGTACCGTCCTGTACCGTCCTCTTCCGTCCTGTACCGTCCTGTACCGTCCTCTTCCGTCCTGTACCGTCCTGTACCGTCCTCTTCCATCCTGTACCGTCCTGTACCGTCCTCTTCCATCCTGTACCGTCCTGTACCGTCCTCTTCCATCCTGTACCGTCCTGTACCGTCCTGTACCGTCCTGTACCGTCCTCTTCCGTCCTGTACCGTCCTGTACCGTCCTGTTTGGTCCTGTACCGTCCTGTACCGTCCTCTTCCGTCCTGTACCGTCCTGTACCATCCTGTACCGTCCTCTTCCGTCCTGTTCCATCCTGTACCGTCTTGTTCTGTCCTGTACCGTCCTCTTCCGTCCTGTTCCATCCTGTACCGTCCTGTTCTGTCCTGTACCGTCCTGTACCGTCCTGTACCGTCCTGTTCTGTCCTCTTCCGTCCTCTTCCGTCCTGTACCGTCCTGTTCCGTCCTGTACCGTCCTGTACCGTCCTGTACCGTCCTGTACCGTCCTGTTCTGTCCTGTACCGTCCTCTTCCATCCTGTACCGTCCTGTACCGTCCTCTTCCGTCCTGTTCTGTCCTGTACCGTCCTGTACCGTCCTCTTCCGTCCTGTTCTGTCCTGTACCGTCCTGCTCTGTCCTGTACCGTCCTCTTCCGTCCTGTTCCGTCCTGTACCGTCCTGTACCGTCCTGTTCCGTCCTGTACCGTCTTGTACCGTCCTGTACCGTCCTGTTCTGTCCTCTTCCGTCCTCTTCCGTCCTGTACCGTCCTGTACCGTCCAGTAACGTCCTCTTCCGTCCTGTTCCGTCCTGTACCGTCCTGTACCGTCCTGTACCGTCCTCTTCCGTCCTGTTCTGTCCTGTACCGTCCTGTTCTGTCCTGTACCGTCCTCTTCCGTCCTGTTCCATCCTGTACCGTCCTGTACCGTCCTCTTCCGTCCTGTTCTGTCCTGTACCGTCCTGTTCTGTCCTGTACCGTCCTGTTCTGTCCTGTACCGTCCTCTTCCGTCCTGTTCCATCCTGTACCGTCCTGTACCGTCCTGTTCCGTCCTGTACCGTCCTGTACCGTCCTCTTCCGTCCTGTTCCATCCTGTACCGTCCTGTACCGTCCTGTACCGTCCTGTACCGTCCTGTACCATCCTGTTCTGTCCTGTACCGTCCTGTACCGTCCTGTACCGTCCTGTTCTGTCCTGTACCGTCCTCTTCCATCCTGTACCGTCCTGTACCGTCCTCTTCCGTCCTGTTCTGTCCTGTACCGTCCTGTTCTGTCCTGTACCGTCCTCTTCCATCCTGTACCGTCCTGTACCGTCCTGTACCGTCCTGTTCTGTCTCGTTCCATCCTGTTCTGTCCTGTTCCGTCCTGTTCCGTCCTGTTCCGTCCTGTTCTGTCCTGTTCCGTCCTGTTCCGTCCTGTTCCGTCCTGTTCCGTCCTGTTCCGTCCTGTTCCGTCCTGTTCCGGCCTGGTCCGTTCTGTCCTGTTCCGTCCTGTTCCGTCCTGTTCCGTCCTGTTCGGTCCTGTTCTGTCCTGTTCCGTCCTGTTCTGTCCTGTTCCGTCCTGTTTTGTCCTGTTCCGTCCTGTTCCGTCCTGTTCCGTCCTGTTCTGTCCTGTACCGTCCTCTTCCATCCTGTACCGTCCTGTACCGTCCTGTTCTGTCTCGTTCCATCCTGTTCTGTCCTGTTCCATCCTGTTCCGTCCTGTTCTGTCCTGTTCCGTCCTGTTCCGTCCTGTTCA